>NC_082368.1:6152876-6390115 GCF_027477595.1 Haemorhous mexicanus
CAGCCCCAAGCCCCCGGGCGCAGTTGGTGATTTCGGGGTGCGGGATCCCCCCCACTGCAGCACTTCAATGCAGGGAGACCCCCGGGACCCCCGTCCAGAGGTGTGGGGTGCCCGCCGCGCCCCACAGGGTCCCGTGTGTCCCCACGCCCCTGCCAGCGCGGGGCTCCCCCCAGTCCCCTCCCAGTCCCCTCCCAGTCCCCTCCCAGCACTTACTGGTCGTCGCCCACCTTCTTCACCCAGGCCATGTCCCGCTCCGACTGCTCCTGGGGACAGCAGAGCCCCCTCAGCACCAGGACCCCGCTCCGGGCTTGGGGGGTCCTGGGGGGTCAGGCCCTGCCCCGTTCCCTGCTCCCAGACTCTTCCCAGCAGGAAGGGGGGTTTGGGGGGGATTTTCGGGGGTCAGGCCCTGCCCCATTGCCTGCTCCCAGACTCTTCCCAGCAGGAAGGGGGGTTTGGGGGGGATTTTCGGGGGTCAGACCCTGCCCCATTCCTTCTCCCAAACCCCACGCACCCCGGACGGGGCCGGCCCTGCCCCGCACCTGCTCCCGGGTGTCCTGCAGGTGTTTCAGCTCTGCCTGCAGCCTCTCGCACTCCGCCTTGAGGTGCTCCTCGCGGTGCTGGGCGCGCTGGTTCTCCTGCCGCGCCGCCTCCAGCTCGGCCTCCAGCCCGCGGCTCTGCCAGCCCCCGGCGCGCTCCAGCACTGCGGGCACGGCTCGGCTCAGCCCCGGCACCCCCGGGGGTCCGGGGGGCGCGGCGGGGCGGGGAGGGGGCGGCTCACCGTGGCTCAGGCCGGGGTTGGGGTGCAGGGCGATGAAAGGCACGTCCTGGGCGCCCAGCCCGGGGAAGGCGCCGCTGTCGCGCTGCCGCAGCTGCTGCTCCAAGCTCCGGATGCGGCTCAGGTGCGTCTCCACCAGCGCCCGCTGCACGGGGAGGGGACAGAGGGGACAGGGCTGAGCCTCGGCCCCTCGCCGGGGCTCTCCTCCCCCCCCAGCCCGGCACACGCAGATTTTGGGGTCGATTTTCGGAGTGGGATCGATCTGGTGACAGTGGCGGGGCCGGGGTGGCTCCCCGGCTGGGAAAGGGGAGCCGGGGGTGCCCGGCTGGCACCGGGACACCGGAGCCTTGGCAGGGGACAGCGGGAAAATGGATAAATCTGAGCATCCCTCAAACCCCAACGTGGCCAAAACGCCGCTGCCCCCTCAGCCCTGCGTCCCCAAGGACGGGGACACGACGGGCCCGGCGCTGTCCTGGAGAAGGGGCGGAGACCCTGCTGTCCCCTGCTGGTGGCTGTCACCCACCATCTCTCCCAGCTCGGTCTCCAGGTCCGCCTTCTCCACGCAGAGCTTCTCGTAGGCCTGGATCATCTCCTCCAGCTGCTCCTCCCGCTCTTTGCTCTTCTGCAGCTGCGGGGGAAGGTGCGGGGGATTTGGGGGTGGCTGCCTGGCTTGGGGACCCCCAAAGCCCCCCCAGACCCCCCGTCCCCGCTCACCTCGTGCTGGAACTGGTTGAGCTGCTGCTGCAGCGACGCCTTCTCGCTCTTGAGCAGCGAGTTCTCCTTGGCCTCGTAGAGGGAGAAGATGTGCTCCTCGCCGAACTCGCCGATCAGGGGGTACTGCGGCCGGGGGCGGGCGGTCAGCGGGGTCCCCCCGGCCCCGCGCCCCCCCGGGCCCCCCCCGACCCCTCACCTTGACCTCGTACATCTTGAGGCGGCGCTTGAGCGTGGAGTTCTCCCTCTCCAGCCCCGTGAGCCGGTTCTTGATGTCGTCGTAGGCGGTGATGAGGGCGAAGTGCGAGGCCGAGCACATCTCGCCCGACAGGTCGGTGTTGGGGCTGTCCAGCCAGTCCTCGTCCGGCCCCAGCGCCTCCTGCGTCAGGATGCTGATGTCGTCCTCGAACATGGAGTCCATGTCCTGCCTGCGGGGACACTCCGGTGACACCGGGCGGGGCCGGGCCCGGCCAGGGCAGCGCTCGGGCTCTGGGGACCCTGGGGTGCTGACCCGGCCAGCCCGGGGGGTCAGGGCGGGGTCTGCGGGAGCTCAGCCCGGCCCAACGGCACCGGGTGACAGTGCCAGGAGCTGCCACCAGCAGCGGCTCCAACGCCATGCTGTCCCCGGGGGTGACAAGGGGACGCTGGCCATGCCATGCCATCACCTGCGTCCCCACCGGGGAAAGAGGGGACGGAGGTCCTGACGCCCCCCAGCCTCCATCAGGACGAGGGTGGGAGCAGAGAGCACCCCCGGCAGAGCCCCCGGGGGGACACGGTGACATTCCTGCCGTCCCCTCCGGGAACGAGCACCAGAAATAGCGGCCGGTGCCGCCGCTCCCGCCCCGCGCCGCACGCGAGCTGCTCCCGGCCTCCCACGCCGCGCTGCCGTGCCCTAAATACCGGCGCTGCCGCTCACCCCCCGGGAGCCACCTGGCTCCCGGCGCTGTCCCCAGGCCCTCCCGGGGACCCCAGCCCGCCCGGCCCGCTCTGCCGCAGCGCTGACCCCGCGCGAGGCTCCGGCGTGCCCGGAGCTCCGGGGCCGCTGCCTCCGGTGGCTCCCGGGGTGTTCCCCGGTGGGAAAAGCGCCCGGAGCCCGCGCGGCGGCTCTGGCGCTGTCCCCTGTCCCGGGCGGGGACCCCGCGGCCGCCGGGCCCGCGCAGCCCTGGCAGACATCTGGGAGCCACCGCCGCACGAATAATTCATGGGCAAAGCTGGCAGAGGGAGGAGAGATCTGCAGGGTGACGGGGGGGGACAGCGCGGCCCCCTCGAGCCGCTGGTGGAGCCTGGGGACAGCCCGGCCCTGCTGGCACCCCCAGGCCGGGGGTCCCCTGGGCGCCGGGGGGCTGGGACACGGGGAATAAATCATGGACCAGGGGTCTTAAATCCCCCCCCGGGGTGGTGACAGAGGGGACACACCTCTGCTCGGGCAGGGAGGGCACTGCCATCCCCCCTGGGGAAACTGAGGCACCCCCAAAGCCAAGGTGAGGCTCCCCAATCCCTGGGGACCCCCCCCCAAAAGAAGATCCCCGGAGCCCTGGGGGGGGTCCCAGGCGCTGCCAGCAGAGGCTGCCAGCGGCAAGAGGACCCTCTTTGTCCCCAGCCCTCAGGGCCTGGCGGCGGCTGCGTGTCCCCAAGCCGGCCCAGAGCTCCCCGGGCCGTCCCTGCTGCTCCCCGCGTTGCCGTGCCTCAGTTTCCCCGGGACACCTGCCTTGCAGCGGGCCCCGGGCGCGGGGCGAAGAGGCGCGGGCTGGGCAGGGCTGCGGCGCGGGCACAGGCGTGTCACAGGCGTGTCACAGGCGTGTCACAGGCGTGTCACAGGCGTGGCACGGGGCTGTCACGGGGCTGGCACGGGCGCGTCTCAGGTGCGGGAGCTCCGGACATCGGCCGCGGGAGGATCGGCGGGAGCCGGAGCTGCTCTCATCGGGGTCCAGGCGGGGCCCCCGCGGCACCGCCGCTCCCGCCGCGCTCCCGGCCCCTCCGCGAGGCCTGCAAATGCCTGGGGGAAACGAAAATGGGGTTGGGAAAAAGCAGAAATGGGGCTTGGAAAATGAGCAGAAATGGGGCTTGGAAAATGAGCAGAAATGGGGCTGCAGCTCCCTGGGACTGGGACACTGCTGGAGGGCTCGGCCGGCTCAGGGCTCCGGTGGGAGCGGGGATGGGACTGGGAACGGGAACGGGAACGGGAGCGGGGATGGGGACGGGACTGGGAATGAAAATGGGGATGGGAACGGGGACGGGGACGGGTTGTGCCCGGCTGTGCGTGCTGCCGGGCCTCTGGCACCCAGCTGGGTTGGGGACAGGCCTTGGCCCTCCCAAAAAACCTTTTTGGGGTCGGGCGGATGCACTCGGTAGGACCCGGCCTAGGGCAGCCCCCCCCTGCCCCGACCCTCTGCAGCCGCGGCCAGGACGAGCCCCCTCCTCATTGCTGGGACCCCCCCCCGGGCTGTCCCGGTTATGAGGGGCTGGGGGGGGGTCGCGAGAAGGGGCTGGGGGCACCGCCACGGCCACGAGCGAGGGCAGCGGGCGTAGAACCGGCGTGGAATCGGCGTGGAACCGGGGAGAACCGGCGGGGAAAGGGGGTCGGGTCGAGCGCGCCCCCGAGCCCCGGAGCCAGGCCCGGAGCGCGAGTGAGGGCGGCCGGGGGTCGCAATAGGGTGAGCGGGGGGGGTCCGGCCTGCGGCGGCCCCGGAGCCTCCGGGAAACCGTCCCCGAACGCCCCCGGGCCGGGCCGGTGCCGCCCCCCCCCCCCGCCCAGCCCGGAGCCGCGCCGCGCCGGGGGTCGCAGGGCGGGGGACGGGGACGGAAACGCAGGAGGGGTCCGGGGCGGAGCCGGGACGGGATGAGGATGAGGATGGAGCCGGGGATGGGGATGAGGATGGAGCAGGAGATGGGGACGGAAGCGGGATGGGGATGAGGGTGGGGATGAAGATGCGAATCCAGCCGGGGATGGAGATGGGGGAGAGGATGGGGATGGGGGTGAGGATGAGGATGGGGGTGAGGATGAGGATGGGGGAGAGGATGAGGATGGGGGTGAGGATGGAGCCGCGGATGAGGATGAAGCGGGGATGGTGAAGGCGGCGGGGGCAGATGGGGCTGGGGCTGGGGCTGGGGTCGCGCTGTGGCGGGAGAGGACAGGCCCGGTGGGGCGGGGGCTGCCCGCTCTGCCCCCCCGGCCGCTCCCGCTGCCCCCCGGCCCAGGCCCCGCACTCACCGGCGCTGCTGCTGCGCTGCGGCGGCGCCCGCCGGGATGCGGCTCCGTCCCCGCCCCGCCGGGTCCCGCTGCCGCTGCCGCTCCCGTTCCCGGTCCCTGCCGCAGCCCCGGCCCCGCCGCCGTTTCTTCCGCTCCGGAGACACCGACAAACCACGTGGGCACCGGGCGGCCGCCAGCCCCTCCCCCGCCACGCGCCGGGGCCGCCCCCGGGGCTGTGACCCCCCCGCCCCGGGGCACGGCCGGTCCCGGGGATGCTCGGGGGGGACACAGGCGCTGGAGCCCGGACCCCGACACCCCTGCCGTGCCCTGCCCCGGGGGGGCACCGCCGACCCCCGGCCCCCTGCCGTGCCCGCCGGACCCCCCAGGGGTGGTGGCGGGGCCGGGGGGCTCCCCCTTCATCCCGGGGGGCTCCGGCATCGCGGAGCCGCAGCCCCGCGCGGTGGGGGCTGGGCTCCCCCCCTGCCCCCGCCCCCCAACCCCCCCTCCCCCCTCCCCGAACATTTTATTCCCTGAATTGTTCTCGGAGCCGCTTCCATGATGGAATCACATCTTTCCCCGGGTGCGCAGGGTTATTAATAGCTGCTCTCCTTTCGCCGCGGCTGCCGGGGGCTCCGGGGGACAAAACCCCCCCCGGGGGGCGGCACTGCCAGCCTGGTGGCCGAGGACAGACCCAGGAATGGCACGGACAGACCCACGGCACGGACAGACCCACTCGTGGACAGACCCACGGCTCTGAGGGACCCCGGTGGCACAAGATCCCTGCCAGGGCCTCGTCCCCCCCAGCAGAGGGGACAGGAATGGGGAGCAGAGCCCCAGGGGTGGGGCCGGGGGGGTCTCTGGGACCCCAGCACTCCAAACATCCCTGCCAAGGCCTCTGGAGGAACTGGGGGGAAAGAGCGGCCCCGGGGGGTCACTGAGGGGATCCGGCCCCAGAGCTGAGCCGGGAGATGCCAGCACGGAGAGATCCCGGTCCTGAGCATGGCGCTGCCACCAGGGGGGAAAAGGAACTGCTGGAAAATCCAGCTCGGGATTTTGGGTCCCAGCAGGAGAATCAGAGGGAGCAAAGGCTCAAACTGGGAGCACCAAACTGGGATTCCCAATCCAGACTGGAGAGCCTGGAGGGGATCCAGCCCCCTGAGCCGGGGGCACGGGCAGACCCCGGGCACTGGGGGCACCGCCCGGGGATGCCGAGATCCCGGGAGATTCCCGTGGGAGCCGGAACGGCACCACGAGGCCGGGAATGTTTTGGGAGGCCGATGCCAGGGGCCCCCTTGGTGCCGCTCCCGTTGGAATCTCCAGCAGGGAATGGCCCTCGGTGCGCGGCCCGGGGAAGGCAAAGGGCCCCTGGAATGTCACCTGAGGGTGGGACAGCAGCGGGAAGGGCGGGCGGGATCCGCGGGGATCCGCGGGATCTGCCGCAAACAGAGCGCTTTGAAGTGCAAATGAAGGATTTCCGTCAGGTGGGAAGTTAATTTGGGGGTAAAACCGCAAAACCATCCCGGAGTGCCCTGATGGATGCGGGGACCTCCCCGAGGGGCGCGGGATGTCGCCGGGCGTTGGGGACAAACGGCGGGGCCGCGCCGGGAGGAGCAGAGGGCGGCCGGACAGGGCCGAGCTGCTGGGATTGTCCCTGCCCTGGGATTTGGGGGATTTGGGGGATTTGGGGTGCCCAGAGCCTCTGCGGACAGCGCTGGGCCCAACCTGGGCCCCCCCTGCTCTTCCCAGGGCTGGGCTTTCCATGGAGCCATCGGGGAGGGAAGGGCAGCACCGGGACCCCCCCCGTCCCCCGAGTCCTTTTTCCCTCTTCCCAGCATTTTCTCAGCTGGAAAATCGCGTTCCAGAGGGCGGCACGGGCTCCAGGGTGTGCTGTCCCCTCCGGTGACAGAGCCTGGGAAAGGTCCCGAGGCCTCCGCGGCAGGTCCGAGGCTCCAGCACCCACTCGTGGCTCGTTTTCCCTCCTTTTCCAAGGAAAATCTGCTTTTCCCTCGGAGCGGGAGCTCAGAGCACCAGCCTGGGCCCAGGAAAAGGCTCCTGGATAAATCCAGGCGGGGAGCTGCTGCTCCCGGGAATGACCGCGATGTCCCCGGGCCGGGGTGGTGGCACGGGGGGCTGGTGTCACCTCCGAGGCCCCAAAATCCACTCCTGGCTCGTTTTTGCCTCATTTTCCAAAGAAAATCAGCTTTTCCTCCTCTTTTGAGTGGGAGCTCAGCACATCAGCGTTGGGAAGTGCCAGTCCTGGGAATAATCCTGGGAATAATCCTGGGAATAATGGCAGTGTCCCCGGGCCGGGGTGTGGCACCACCGGCAGCTGGTGACAGCGCTGTCACCTCCGAGGCTCCAAAATCCACTCGTGGATTTTCTTTCCACTTTTCCCAAAGAAAATCGGCTTTTCCTCCTCTTGTAGGGGGTAGAGAGCATCAGGCCACTCCTGGATAAAGCCGGGAGCTGCTGATCCCGGGAATGACGGCGTGTCCCCGGCCGGGGTGGTGGCACAGATGGCTCTGGTGACACAGCGCTGTCACCTCCGGCTCCCCCGGAGAGGAAACGCGAGCTCGGCACTCCCCTCCCACGGCGTCTCCGAGCGGGGGCAGGAGCCTGGCAGAGGCTCCCGGGAAATGAGGCAGCAGGAAAAAATACAAAAAAAATACAAAAAAAAACAAAATAAAAAGGGGAAAATCAAAATAAAAGTGGGTTTTTAATGTCTGATTTGGGAGGTGAATAAATGGATCCTGGCCGGGGTTTTCCCAGGGTTTTTGTGGAGCTGGAGGAGCGTCCAGGGGTGGTTTCTTTGCCCATGGATAGATTTGATTGATTGGTTAATTAATGAAGGTGGAGCTGGAGTTTGGGGCTGTGGGGGATGAGGGATTGATCGGGGCGGGATCGGGCCGAATCTCCAGGGATTTGGGAATCTCCAGCCGGGATTCCGAAATCTCCAGCAGTTTGGGATCTCTGGGAATGTGGGATGCGCAGGAATGTGGCATCTCCAGCACCACCAAATTCCTGGTGAGGCGGCCCAAAAAAGCTCCCCAGAATTCCCAAAAGATGCTGGAAGGGTTCGACCCCTGCCCAGGCAGCGATGGGATCGAGGAGGGGCGGATTTGAGGAGGAAATTCCTTGTGATACACCCCAAAAAAAGCCCTCCAAAAATCCCCAAAACGGGCCCAAAAAACCCCTCCAAAAATCCCCAAAACAGACCCAAAAAAAACCTCCAAAAAACCTCAAAAAACCCCCCAAAAAAGGCCCAAGAAAGCCCTCCAAAAATCCCCCATGAAACCCCCCAGGAAAGGCCAAGAGAAGTGCAAAGCCCCCAGCCCACCCCAAAAAGCTCAGAAAAGGCCCCAAAACCCCTCACCCCTCCAAAAGCGCAAAAACCTCCAAAAAAGCCCAAGAACCCCCCAAAAACACCCAAAAAAGCTTCCCAATAACCAAGACCCTTAGAAAGAGAACAAAACCCCCACAAAAAACCAAAGCCCTCAAAACTCCCCAAAGGCCCCCAAAACACCCCAAAACCCCCTTCAAAAAACCAAAATAAACCCCCCCAAACCCCTGAGAAGGGTCCCCAAACCCAGCCCTAAAAACCTCTTCAAAAAGCCAGAAAAAGCCCCAAACGGCCCCCAAAACAAACAGCCCTAAAGAGGCCCCAAAACAACCCCCAAAAACCCCAAAACCCCCAAAAACCCCAAAACCCCCAAAAACGAGTCGGGAGCCGTGTTTTGCACTACTCTCAGAGTTTATTCTGCGCTGCCTCAGCCGGGACGGACCCGGGCCCAGAACCAGAACCAGAACCGGGCCCAGAACCAGAACCAGAACCGGAACTGGGCCCAGAACCAGAACCGGAACCAGGCCCAGAACCAGAACTGGGCCCAGAACCAGAACCGGGCCCAGAACCAGAACCAGAACCGGAACTGGGCCCAGAACCAGAACTGGAACCAGGCCCAGAACCAGAACTGGGCCCAGAACCAGAACCGGGCCCAGAACCAGAACCAGAACTGGGCCCAGAACCAGAACCGGGCCCAGAACCAGAACCGGGCCCAGAACCAGAACCGGGCCCAGAACCAGAACCAGAACCGGGCCCAGAACCAGAACCGGAACCGGGCCCAGAACCAGAACCAGAACTGGGCCCAGAACCAGAACCAGAACTGGGCCCAGAACCAGAACCAGAACCGGGCCCAGAACCAGAACTGGGCCCAGAACCAGAACCAGAACCAGAACCGGGCCCAGAACCGGAACTGGGCCCAGAACCAGAACTGGAACCAGGCCCAGAACCAGAACTGGGCCCAGAACCAGAACCGGGCCCAGAACCAGAACCAGAACTGGGCCCAGAACCAGAACCGGGCCCAGAACCAGAACCGGGCCCAGAACCAGAACCAGAACCGGGCCCAGAACCAGAACCGGAACCGGGCCCAGAACCAGAACCGGAACCGGGCCCAGAACCAGAACCAGAACTGGGCCCAGAACCAGAACCAGAACCGGGCCCAGAACCGGAACCAGAACCGGGCCCAGAACCAGAACTGGGCCCAGAACCAGAACCGGGCCCAGAACCAGAACCAGAACTGGGCCCAGAACCAGAACCAGAACCGGGCCCAGAACCAGAACCAGAACCGGGCCCAGAACCAGAACCGGGCCCAGAACCAGAACCAGAACTGGGCCCAGAACCAGAACCAGGCCCAGAACCAGAACCGGGCCCAGAACCAGAACCAGGCCCAGAACCAGAACCGGGCCCAGAACCAGAACCAGGCCCAGAACCAGAACCGGGCCCAGAACCCGGCCGGGTCCTGCTCGGCTCCTCCCGCCCGGGAACGGCTTTTCTTTTTTATTATTATTTATTTTTTTTTTTAATTCCATTTTTTTCATATTTTAAAATTTTTTTTCCGAGTTTTTTCTCCGGTTTTGTTCCTCTCTGGGAATCGCTGCCCCCGCCCCGAGGGAAAGGAGGAGGAGGAGAAGGCATGGCCGGGAGGGAGGCGCGGGTTTTCCTGGGATTTTGGGGTGTTTTGGGCGTTTTTGGGGCGTTTTGGGTGTTTTTGTCGGGTCTGCTCCGTCGAGGGCAGAGCACTGAAGGCACATTCACGTCTGATACCCTGTACGAGCCGGGGCAGCGCCGGGAGCCGCAGGGAAGGGGAGGAGGAAAAACGGGGAAAACAAGAAAATATAAAGGAAAAATGGAGAAATAGGGGGGGAAGGGGAAAGGGTGGGGGAAATGGGAAAAAGTTGGAGGGGAAAGGAAAAAAATGAAGAAAAATGGGAAAAAATGAAGAAAAATTGGAAAAAAATTGAAAACATGACGAAAAATTGAAAAAAAAAAATTGAAAACATGAAGAAAAATTGAAAAAAAAAAAGAAAAAATTGAAAACATGAAGAAAAATTGAAAAAAAAAGAAAAAAATTGAAAACATGAAGAAAAATTGAAAAAAAAATTAAAAAAATTGAAAACATGAAGAAAAATTGGAAAAAAATTGAAAACATGAAGAAAAATTGAAAAAAAATTGAAAACATGAAGAAAATTTGAAAAAAAAAGAAAAAAATTGAAAACATGAAGAAAAATTGAAAAAAAAAGAAAAAAAAAATTGAAAACATGAAGAAAATTTGAAAAAAAAAGAAAAAATTGAAAACATGAAGAAAAATTGAAAAAAAAGAAAAAATTGAAAACATGAAGAAAAATTGAAAAAAAAAAGAAAAAAAATTGAAAACATGAAGAAAAATTGAAAAAAAATGAAATGAATGAAAAAAAATTAGAAGAAATTTTAAAAATAAAGAAGACTAATAAGGAAAAAAAGAAAAATGGAAAAAAAGAAGAAAAATGGGAAAGAATAAAATAAATAAAATAAAAATTGAAAAAATTAAAAGAAATGGAAGTAAAATAAAATGGAAAAAGTAAAACAAAAAGGAAAATAAAAATGGATAGGAAAGGAAAAACAAAAAATGAAAAAGGAAAATGAAAGGAAAACACAAAAATAGGAAAAGGAAAAAGACAAACCCAAGAAAAATTAAAAGGAAAATAAAGGAAAAATTCTGAGGGAAAAAAAAAAAGAGAAAAATAGAGAAAAATTAGAAGAAAAATGAAAAAAAAATAAAAGGAGAAAAAAAGAAAATTGCAAAAATAAAAAATAAAAATATGAAGAAAAAAAGGAAAAATAAAATCAGAAAATGAGAAAAATAAAAGAGAAAATTAAAATTAAGGGAAAAATTGAAAAATTAAAAGGAAAAGTGAAACTAAAAAATGAAAATAAACCTTCCAAGAACTGAGGAGCAAATCCTGCCCAGTTTTCCTGCTCCCCCTCCCAGGAGCTCTCCCGACACCTCCACAGAGCTGCAAACAAAGTGAAAATTCCAAATCTCCAAACCCTGAACCTCCTAAGGAAAAACAAAAAAAGCTTTTTTTTTTTTTTAATTTTGATTTTCCCCCCTTTTTTCCTTTTTCCAGAGGAAAAATTCCGCCCCCAAGGCGGTGAGACAAAGCAAAAATTCCTTGTGGATTCCCGGGAATGAACCCCAAAATCCATTGGAAAACCCCAACTGTTTCCAGGGTTTCCCTCTGGAAAAGAGCCAAGAGTATCCCAAAAAAAAAAAAAAAAAAAAGGAAAATATTGGGGAATGTTTGACACCATTTTATTCATCTTCAACTGCAGTGGAAAAATAGAAACCTTTTACAAGCGCCGGCGTTGTCAGCTCAACTCAAGTTATATATTTATATATTTTATATAAATTTCTTTTTTTTTCCTTTTTTTTTTCCTGTTTTTTATTTTTTCCTTGTGTTTTTCCAAGTGCAGCAAGAGACCAAAACCACATCGAGCCTGATCCGAATCGAGCCCCGGAAAAGCAAAATAAATCCCAAATAATTCCAAATAAACTGCTTTGAGTCCCACTCTTCGTGGGTGTTTTTCCACATCCAATTTCCTCTCCAAACATCACCTGAATTTTCTAAATTTTTCCTTCGTTTTGTGCATATTTTTATTTAATTCATTTTCTTTTTTCAGCTCTTTTTTAACTCTTTGGCACAATTTTGATTCTGCTACAGTCCGAGTCAGGAGATCTCTTTTCCCAATTTGCAGCACTTTTTAATAAAAAAATCTGATTTTCAAATTTCTTTTCCTGACTTTTTTGATTTTTTTTTGGACTTTTTGAAGCCTGAAACTCGCTGAACAAATGGATTTTTCTATTCCCTGCAACCCAAAATTGTGTTTTTTCCCCCATTTCTACATTCACAGTTGAATATTTCAGGAAGGAAAGGCGCTTTTGTTGCTGAGCAGGACAAGCCAAGAGCTCCAAACATTCAGCATTCCCTAAAAATAAAATCCCTAAAAAAAGCGACTTTCCTTAAATTTCTTTTTTTTTTTCTTTTTGTCCTTTTTTTTCCCCTCTTTTCTACTTTTTCTTCCCCATCTCTTACTGCCTGAACCTCAGTTATGAAATGCAACAGCTGAACCCTTGAATTTTGTATAGTTTAGATTTTTTTGTCTTTTTTTTTTCTGTCTTTTGGTTGTTTTGTTTTTTTTTTTCCCCCGGATTTGTTTTTTTTTGTGGTTTTGGGGGGAAAAAAAAAAAAAAAGAGAGAAACTGCAATGAATCCTTTTTTTTTTTTTTTTTTTTGGGAAGTTGAGAATGTGGATATGACCCCAC
Source organism: Haemorhous mexicanus (assembly GCF_027477595.1). Classification (NCBI taxonomy): domain Eukaryota; kingdom Metazoa; phylum Chordata; class Aves; order Passeriformes; family Fringillidae; genus Haemorhous; species Haemorhous mexicanus. Next base: position 6,165,193 of record NC_082368.1, read on the forward strand.
TCACACACACTCACTCCTCCTGAAACTCCTTCTCTCTCCTTTGGGATTTGCCTCATCCCGGAGATTCCCAAATCCTGGGGAATCCCAAATCCCGGGAAGTCCCAAATCCTGGGGAATTCCCAGTTTCCCACCTTGCTCTCGCTCTCTCTCTCCCAGCCAAAACCTCACAGAGCACCACTTCAATCCCAATTTCCCCCGTTTTTCCCTCATTTCCTCCTCCGAGCTCAGCCGCTCTTGGGCTGCTGGGAATTTTGCTTTTTCCCCCTTTTTATTTTGGAATTTTTGGGGCACAGAATTCCCTCCTGGATGCCGGGGGTCACCAAAGGTTGGGATTTTTGTTCCGAGCCTCACTCACTCATCCTCAGCATCCTCTCATTCCCAAACACTCCGCACACGTCCTCACTCCCGGGGTTTTTGGGGGGTTTTCTAGGAGATTGGAGATTTTTCCTTTTTTTTCTTGGTGTTGTTGTTGGTTTTTTATCCAGTGGGGGTCCTCAGGTGTCGTCCCAATGGTAACAGATCTGGGAAAGGGAAGAGAAAAAAAAGGGATTTAGGGGGAAAAATGGGATTTTGGGGGGGAAAAAGGGATCTGGGGAATTCAAGGGGGAAAAGGGAATTGAGGGGAAAATGGAGGGAAAGGAATTCAGAGAAAAAAGGGGAAAAAAAGGGATTCAGAGAAAAAGGGGGAGTCAGGAGGAAGGAGGGAGTTCAGGGAATTAAAAGCCCTGGAAGTGTTTAAAAACGTGGGGATCCTGCAGATTTTTCCAAATTTAACAATTCCAGGATTACCACAAAAAAAAAAACCCAAACCTAAACACCTCAAATCTTGTGAAAAATAAAACAAAAAAAAAGTGGGGGAAAAAATTGGGTTGGATTCAATCTTGGAGACTTTTCCAACTTTAAAACTGAGCAAAATGGACTCTGTAGGGTGGAAAGAGAAATACAAACCCCAGATGGGGCTTTTTTCCCCCCAAAAAACCCAGGAAAACAGCACTTTGGGACTGTGACTCTTCCCAGGCTGAGCTGAGCCAGTCCCATGGTTTTTCAGGTGGGAACAAAGGTGGCTGAGCCCTCACCAAGCTTGGTTCTTGAGTTTCCTCAGCTCTTTCGTGGCCCAGGTGGCGAGGGTTTTCGTTTTGTTCGTCTTGGATCTCCTCCCTTCCGTTAGCAGTTCGTGGATCATGGGTCTGGCTTCTACTAATTTCAGGACATCCTTCCCAAAGGCTGTACACAAATCCCTGGATGCAGAGGAAAATCAGGGAAAAAGCCACGTGAGTGGCACAAAATGCTGGTCAGGTCAGGGGGGCTGGTTTGGGAAAAATTGCGATTTGAAAATGCTCCAGTTCTTGGCCAAAGGTTGATCTCCCCATAATTCTCCTTCAATTCAGCAGAGAAATGAAAACACCTCAACCTGGCTTCCTCTGCTCCCTAAGGATGAGGGTTTTTTGGTTCTGAACTCCTGGAAAAATCCTAAATCTGGGATTTTGGTGATGACTTTGTCACCTTCAGAACTGCTTCACACCTTGAGCCAAACTCCCAAAGCCCAACCCCAAAACTGACACTAAAACCTCAGAGAGGCAGGAAAAAAGGGCAGATTTCAAGATTTTAACCTGGCTTCCTCTGTTCCCTAAGGATAAGGTTATTTTTGTGTTCTAAACTCCTGGAAAAATCCTAAATCTGGGATTTTCGCGATGATTCCCTCAGCTGTGAAATCCCTTCACTCCTGGAGCCAAACACCAAACTCCCAAAGCCCAGAACAGACCCTGAACACCTCAGAGAGGCAGGAGGAGGGCAGATCAGGGATTGTCCTGGGAGGAGGGGGCGGGAGGCCTCACCCGATGAGCCCGGCGGCGCAGGCCACCACGCCGTCCGTGTGATCCTCGTCCCCCGCGATGTGGTCGATGTAGGACAGGATGAACTCCACCCTGGGCTGCACCAGCATCACGTCAGCTGCAGGGGAAAGGCCTGCTCAGAGCTTTGGGAATGTCTGGAGGCTCCCAGAACCAGCCTGGGTCCCACCTGGATCCTCCCTCTGCGAGGGGAAGTGACCCTGGATTGTTTGGGATTTTTGCCGTTTCCGGCTCTGAGGGTTCGCTGCTGCAGGGCAGGGATGGGGCAACCCCGAAAGGAGGATCAGGGGGGCTCCTGGATCCCTGGAAATGTCCCAGGGATGTGGGGATGTGGCACTGGGAACTCAGGGAAAAAAGGGAATACACAGAATTAGGGGGAAAAAGAGGGAACTCAGGGAAAAAAGGGAATACATGGAATTAAAAGGGAATTCATGGAATTAAGGGGACAAAGAGGGAATTCAGGGAAAAAACAAGGGGAAAAGGGAATTCATGGGGGAAAAGGGATTCAGGGGAGTGAGGGCAGAAAAGGAGATGTGGTTTGGAGGTGACACGGGATGATTTTAAAGGAAGGGAAGGAGCAGGGACGTGACACCCCCCGAGGAGGCTGAGGGAGGTTCGTATGGGATATTTGGGAATATTCCGCCTGGCGGTGGGGGATGTCAGGACGGCTGCCAGGGTCGATCCCCCAGGGATCCCACTCACGGTGCACGTTCTCCTGGTCTCCCTTGAGCCCCTGGATGATGCCCGTGTAGGCCTCCAGGCAGCCCTCCCGCAGCTCGTTCAGGTAATCCACCATGTCGTAGTCGGACTGCGGACACACACAGGGACACGGGCACCCTTCAGCTGCAGCCCTCACGTCTTCCAGACCCTGCACTGCCTCAGGGTGTGACTCTGAACTTGTGTTAGCAGGTTCTCCTCACAGCTCAGCCACACAAAACAATCCTTCCCCGGCCCCAGAGCCAAGGACGGAGCTGCAGCTTCAGGCCCAAAAAGTGTGAACAACAAAAAGGCCCAAAAAGTGCAAACAAAGCAAATTGAAGGGAGCAATCTGGGAGGATGGGGCTGCACAACCTGGAGCTGGGATTGGACAGTCAACCCCAAGATGGAAATGGACCAAAACTTGTAAAAGTGAGAAAACTTGTGCCTCTGAGTCCAACTTGGGTGTGACCTTAGCCAGGCTCCTGCACTGCCCCAGCTGCATCCTTGAAGCCTTTTAGTAAATCCCTGCTCTACTCCCTTAACTCTGTCCAGCCTCTTCAGGCACCAAGGTGACAGCCCGGGAATGTCCCCTGGGACTGGGGACAGCTCACCTTGTCCACCTGGGCCTGGGATGCCTGCTGGAGGGTGTTGAGCACCACGTCCAGGTACTTCTTGAACTCGCCCCCGATGGCCAGGGCGATGTCCCCGAACACAGAGAGGATCTGCGGCTTCACCGACCTGTGCACGTTCTCGTTCTGGGAGAAAAACACCCAAAAAGGTCCTGGATCAGAGTGGGAAGGGGGAAAGGAAAGGAGGGAATGGCCCCAGGCTGCACCAGGGGGTGTTCCAGAAAGCTCCTCCAGTGGAAGGGGTGTAAAATGTTGGAGCAAGAACAGCCAGGGCTTGGAAAATGCCTGGAAATGCCCCAGGAATGTGGGAGAGGAAGGGAAAGGGAGGAAGGAATTCAGGAGGAAGAAAGGAATTTGGAAGGAAGGAATTCAGAATTCAGAAGGAATTCAACAGGAAGGGAGGGAGGAATTTGGAAGGAAGGAAGGAATTTGGAAGGAATCCAGGAAGGAAGGAATGAACTCGAGACTTCAGGAAGGGATTCAGAAGGAATTCGGGGACAGAGAGTGGGAGCGATGCAGAGCGGGAGAGAAGAAGGAATCTGGGAGGAATTCAGGAATTCAAGGAGGAATTTATTTAGGAATTCAGCAAGCTGATAAATGAGACATTATTCCCCCCGAGCCCAGAGCCCTTGCCCCCCTGGCCGCCGTTCAAAGCGCGCCTTTGGCGCCGCCAAACACGAGACATTCCCGAGCACTCCTCCCACTTCTCCCAGGCTTCTCCCACCTCCCACTCCCCTGGGAAGAGTGAGCATCCAACTGTTACTCGGGAGCCGGGAATCTCCCACTCACCCCCAGGTTCTCCAGGAGCAGCTGCATCACCTCGTCGCAGAAGGGGAGGATGTTGGACTGCAGGGCTCGGCACAGGTCCCCCACCAGCCCCACTGCTGACAGGCAGACCTGCAGGGGAGCAGGGATCAGCTCCGGATTTGGGATCGTCCCTGGGGAGCTGGGATCGTCCCCAGGGATTTTGGGATTGTCCCTGGGGGATCTGGGGTCGTCCCCAGGGGATTTGGGACGTAAGAAACGTTAAGAAACCAAAATCCCACGCTCCAAGGTGGTTTGGATTTGAGAATCCTGGGACTGTTTGGGTTGGAAGTGACCCCACTGGATGGGCAGGGACACCTTCCACATCCCAGGGATGGGGCAGCCACAATTTCCCTGGAAAAGGGAGAAGTCGGATCCACACCTGGTACTCAGCGTAGTTTTTCAGCCCAATCCCAAGGAAAGGTTTGAAGGCATCCATGTACTTCAGGAATTCTCCACCCAGGACTGTGCAGGGAAAACATTCCAGTGAGAAGGAAAATGCCATGAACAGCAAATCAGATATCCCTCAAATTCCACCAAACCCAATGGAAACCAACTTTCCACTCGACAATTGAGAGCACTGAAATTATCCAGGTCCTCCTGGACTGGACAAATTCCCAAATTCTTACTGTAAATACTAAGAAAATGCCTCGAGGTGGTTTAGACTTTAGAATCCCAGGATTTCTTGGGATAAAAAGAACCTCCAAGTGACACCTTCCACTATCCCGAGCTGCCCCGAGCCCTGTCCAACCCGGCCTTGGACGGTCCAGCCATGTCAACACCCCCAGCTCTCCTTTGCTGCCTTATCCACATTTTTCCTTGGGAACAATAAGAAAATACTAGAAACCAAAATTCCACGCTCTGAGGTGGTTTGGATTTCAGAATCCCAGCATTTCTTGGGTTGAAGGGGACCTTAGAGTGGCACCTTCCACCATCCCAGGTTGCTCCGGCCTCGGACACTTCCATGGACAGAGCCCCCCGCCTTCCCTGCACCACAAATTACATTTTTCACCCCTTTGCCCAAAATCCCCGGATCCAACCCATCCCTGACCTTCCACCAGGGTGCTGACGGCCATCAGGGCGTCCTCCTGCACGCCCCCGGAGCCGGCCGTGCTCTGGAACATTCTGAGCAGCGACGCCATCACCACGTCCGAGATCTGCAGCGCGTCCTGGTGCTGCACCTTCCGCAGCACATTCTGAGGGGAAAATCGGGGAAAACGGGCAAAAATCACTGCTTATCCCACAGGTAAAGCATTCCCACAGCCCTGGGCCTGCTCCTTCTGAGGGGAAAATCGGGGAAAACGGGCAAAAATCACTGCTCATCCCACAGGTAAAGCATTCCCACAGCCCTGGGCCTGCTCCTTCTGAGGGGAAAATAATGGGAAATGGGAAAAAATCACTGCTTATCCTACAGGTAAAGCATTCCCACAGCCCTGGGCCTGCTCCTTCTGAGGGGAAAATCGGGGAAAACAGGCAAAAATCACTGCTCATCCTACAGGTAAAGCACTCCCACAGCCCTGGGCCTGCTCCTTCTGAGGGGAAAATATTGGGAAATGGGCAAAAATCACTGCTTATCCCACAGGTAAAGCATTCCCACAGCCCTGGGCCTGCTCCTTCTGAGGGGAAAATAATGGGAAATGGGAAAAAATCACTGCTTATCCCACAGGTAAAGCATTCCCACAGCCCTGGGCCTGCTCCTTCTGAGGGAAAATCGGGGAAAACGGGCAAAAATCACTGCTTATCCTACAGGTAAAGCATTCCCACACCAATGGGTGCTGCACCTTCCGCAGCACGTTCTGAGGGGAAAATCGGGGAAAACGGGCAAAAATCACTGCTCATCCTACAGGTAAAGCATTCCCACAGCCCTGGGCCTGCTCCTTCTGAGGGGAAAATAATGGGAAATGGGAAAAAATCACTGCTTATCCCACAGGTAAAGCATTCCCACAGCCCTGGGCCTGCTCCTTCTGAGGGAAAATCGGGGAAAACGGGAAAAAATCACTGCTTATCCTACAAGTAAAGCATTCCCACAGCCCTGGGCCTGCTCCTTCTGAGGGGAAAATCATGGAAAACGGGCAAAAATCACCACTCATCCCACAGATAAAGCATTCCCACAGCCCTGAGAGCTTCGATAAGGATGAAAGAGCTGCTGTTTGAACCCTTTTGCAGCCAAAAAAATCTGCTTTTGTGGCTGCAAAGTCCCGTTCATTTGGCTGCATTCAGATTTTCCAGCTGAATTTCCCTTTCCTGCTGCATGGGCTGTTCTCAAAGCTTTGCCATGTGTAAGCTGGAATTAAATGTGACCAGCCCAAATTTAGCCTATTAAAAAAAACATAATAATGAAATCCTGGGGTTTTTTTTCTGTTGCAGCTGAGCTTGTAGGGGTTGAACCGTTCCGAATCAAAGTTTAGAAATGCTTGAAGTGGTTAAAATACAACAGTTCCCAGGAAAAGAAAAAAAAATCCTTAATTTCCAGAAGTAAGTAATTATTTAAAGTTTATTTCACTCCACAAAAATGGACTTTGGCTGTTTATACAATTAATACTTGATTTATGGAATTTCAGGATAGTTTGTGTGGGAAGAGAGCTCAAAAATCCCCAAATTCCATGGACAGGAACACATCCCACTAAACCAAGTTGTTCCTTCCAGGGATGGGATTTTCTCACTTAATTTTCAATATTAACAAATGTTTTTTCTTCTGCTGGATGCTCATAATTGCATTTCCAGCAAATCAACAAAAAAAATTGGGAAAAACCCCCATATCTTTTATTTTTATAATGCTGAAAAAAGCCCCTCTGCTGAGTTTTACTCAGTGGTTTTCAAGCATTTGCTGCAACAGAGTAAAAAATTCAGGTTCTGGGATGATAATAAAGAAATTAAAATTGGCATCTTAATTCCACCTGGATTACACTCCCCAGTGCCCATCCTGTGAGATTCCAGGATGAAAATTCTCCATTAAAACTCTTTATAAGGACAGATCATTCCCATTTCCCATTATTTTTAAAAATTACCCTAAAATTGGAGAGGGAAAACAACCACAAAGCTTTTGAGGATGAAATTAAGGATTTCTCAAATCAACCTGGAGATCACCTGGGTGGCTCTGACCTGATTTTTGGGGGAAAAAACCCTTTTTTGAGTGGTGTGTGCAGCAGTAAGCACTGCCCTGGTGGCTCCTGCTCATCAGCAGATGTTTAATTGGGAGTGCTGAGGACACCCAGAACATTTCAGCTGGTGCCCTTTGGATCAGGAGCACCAAGCACCAGAGGCAGATGAGGGAACCAAAGCCTTGAGGGATTTTTTTGTTGTTGTTGTCTGTGGGATTGTTGAGGCTGCAGCCAACCCAAGAACCAATCTGACAGCACAGACAATCTTTTATAAAATCCCCAGCAGCATTCTTTGAGTCACACTGCCCTGAATTTTGTCACTAGAGCACAACTTGGAGACTTCTGAACCTTGCATCACCTCCCACGTGTCAGCTGGGACCCAAAATCCACTTTTTTCATTCAATTCTCAGCAGCGGGAGCTGAGGTTGCAGCTTCAGGGGCACAAAAACACCTCCAAAATCACTTTATTCCCAGAGCAAAGCCAGGAGAGAGAATCTACCTGTAGAGTAGCACAGAGGAGGGACTGGAGGTCGTTGAACTGGATTCTGTCAGAGGTGCTCTGGATGTGAGACTGAAACAAGAACAAAATCCCACGTGTGAAGAGGCTGCCTGGGATCCTGGCAGCTCCAGGGAGAGCCAGGTTGTGCTTTAAATATTTGTTCTTTTCAGATTTCAGAGCAGAGGGGCTGTGAAGAAGCTGAATATAGAATCCCTGAGTGGTTTGGGACCTTAAATCCCAAACGGGCAGGGACACCTCCCACCATCCCTGGATTTGGACACTCTCGGGGACAGAGCCTTAAATTTAAATTTTTAATTTTAAATCAGGATTTACCCACCTCCATCTGCAGCACTTGCTGGAGCCTCTCCATGATGACCAGGGTGGTTTTTTGGACAGCAGGATAACAGTCCTTGGCACTGTTTTTCACTATTTCCATCAGGGATTCATAGGCAGAACTCCTCAAGTTATTCTGGTGTCCATCAGGTCTGCAACAGAAGGAGGAAGATTTGCAGCTCCCAGTGCTTGGAAACAGATTTTTTTTAATTTTAGTAAACCAGCAACAGCTCCATTTGAGCGCTGTGACAAGCAGGAGCCACTTGAAAAGCCCTGAAATAAAGGGAATTTGCGAAGCCGCTTCTGGCAGTTTTGATTTTAAAGATTTTCAGCTTTTGAAATGATTTTCAGTAACTCTCACAACGAGGAGAGGGACAGAAGGAGCCTCGGAGCTGGTGTCAGGTGAGCAGCACTCCAGAGCCCCTCCCCAGACACCCCGAGGGTGTGAAATTTGGAATTAAGGCACCTGAGATGATTGATGGGCTCCGGAGCCTTGAGCCAGACACTCCACTCCTGGCTGGATGCAAATGAAGACAGGAAAAGAGTTTAAATTTTGAACTGGGACAAGGCTTTTAAGGAGACTCCATCAGTCCATGGAGCTGATCCAGGGATTGAAGCTGAAGCTGTCAGATTTATGTGACCTTCAAGCCACCATAAAATTTGAGTTTTAGCCTTTTTTCCCCTGCATTTGAGAGCAAAATATTTTGCCTCATCTCTTTTCTGTTTCAGCTGGGATGGGAATGGGAGATTAAGCGGGTGCCTGGCTCTTCTGGGAGCACCTGGAAGGGATGGAACCGACACAAAAACCAGCAGGAAAAGGAGCAAACAGGGGTCCCTGATTATGGCCTGCTGCAACTCCTGACTGTCCAGGGCCCTGCAGCCAACGGGGCTGAGCCTCGTGACTGCACAAAAGGGGCAGAGTCGTACAAACAAGGGGTTAACCTTGGAGATCCGAGGGAAAATGGGGGAGAGGTGAGGGGAAAACGGGAGGGGAAAATGGGAGGGGAGTTGGGAGGGGAAAATGGGAGGGGAAAATGGGAGAGAGGAGGGGAAAATGGGGGAATTGTGAAGGGAAAATGGGAGAGAGGTGAGGGAAAAATGGGAGGGGAAAATGGGAGGGGAAAATGGGAGGGGAGTTGGGAGGGGAAAATGGGGGAATTGTGAGGGGAAAATGGGAGGGGAAAATGGGGGAGAGGAGGGGAAAATGGGGGAATTGTGAGGGGAAAATGGGAGAGAGGTGAGGGAAAAATGGGAGGGGAAAATGGGAGGGGAAAATGGGAGGGGAGTTGGGAGGGGAAAATGGGGGAATTGTGAGGGGAAAATGGGAGGGGAAAATGGGGGAGAGGTGAGGGCAAAATGGGGGAATTGTGAGGGAAAAATGGGAGGGGAAAATGGGAGGGGAAAATGGGAGAGAGGTGAGGGGAAAATCAGGGAATTGTGAGGGGAAAATGGGAGGGGAAAATGGGGGAGAGGTGAGGGCAAAATGGGGGAATTGTGAGGGAAAAATGGGAGGGGAAAATGGGAGGGGAAAATGGGAGAGAGGTGAGGGGAAAATCAGGGAATTGTGAGGGGAAAATGGGAGGGGAAAATGTGGGAGAGAGGAGGGGAAAATGGGAGGGGAAAATGGGAGAGAGGTGAGGGGAAAATGGAAGGGGAAAATGGGGGAGATGGGAGGGGAAAATGTGAGGGGAAAATGTGGGAGAGAGGAGGGGAAAATGGGAGGGGAAAATGGGGGAATTGTGAGGGGAAATGGGAGGGGAAAATGGGAGGGGTGAGGGGAAAATGGGGGAATTGTGAGGGGAAAACGGGAGGGGGAAACCGTGAGGGGGAAAACGGGAGAGATGAGGTGACAATTCAAGAGGAAATGTGAGGGGGAAATGGGGGAGAGGTGAGGGGAAACAGGAGAAATTTGAAGGAAAAGGGAGAAGAGACACTTCTGGACTTCCTAAAACCAGATATGGACAAAATTATGAGAAATTATTCAGTGGGAAGAGCTGTTTCCCTGGGATTTGCATCCTCTATTCCTCTGGCTTTTATTTTAAACCAAATAAAGCCACGTTTTAAGCCAACAGCAGATCTCAGCTGCCAAGCAGAGCCCAAAAGCGTGGAGTGGTAAATAAATGAGAAAAGGCTTTTTGGCGAGGCTGCTTCACCTGTCTGCAGTCTCCAGCAGTTTCTGCACGATCAGCTCAAAGGAGGAGGACAGGCAGTAGGTTGCTGGTTCTTCCTGATCATCAGCCACATCTGCAGCTTCATAGGCAGCTTCAGCAAGGCTGGAGAAGGCCTGCGACACAAAATAGCAAAATATCCATTGGTTTTCCACCCTCACAGCTCCAGAAATTCAGATTCCATCAGATTTTGTTCCAAAATAAGAAAAATTTTAAAAACCCTAAACCAAAAAACAACAACAAAAAAAACCCCAAAACATCATCAACAAAAAAACCCGACAAAAACAAAACAAAACAAACAAAAAAAAACCTGAAAAAAAAAAAAAAAGAAGAAAAAAAAAAAAGAACAAGAAAAATCCCTAAACTAAAAAGTGTGAGGGATGAACAATTCCAGAGCAGTTTAACTGTGCTATAGGTGGGTGAGAGGAGCTGAATCTTCCTGATATTTTTATTTTACTCTAAAAACACCCAGGAATCACCATCAGGAGACAAAACCACCTGGATTTCTGCCAGGATTACAGAGCAGGGAAAACCCCTTTGTGCTGATGAGTCCTGGAACCTCTGGAATTGTGAAAAGAAAGGATTCTGTCACTTCCAGAAGTTGTTTTGGCAGGAAAATCCTCCTCCCCAGCTCAGCCTGAAGGAGCTCCTGGAAGGCAGTGGGGACATGGAGACCACACAAAGGAAAAACCATCCTGCTTCCCAAAGCATTCCTGGGAGCACTCCAGGAGCAGGTCTGGGCTGGGCCTCCCGGCAGTCCAATAAAAACCTTCACCCAAAAATCCCCTTTTTCAACCCCACAACAGCAGGGACAGCTCCCACTACATTCCCAGACCAGAGGCAACTTCTACACTCCGTGAATATCAGCATTTTTTCCTAAAATTCCAAGTCTTTCCTTTGCTTTTTCCTGCCAAAGCCACAAAATAGAGTTGGGATAATTAAAGTGTCAACCAGTGTTTGCTGGGGGAGCAAGCCATGGATTAACTGTGGAATTCACTAAAGTGTGTGTGTAAAAATAGATAAAATCACATTTAAATTATATAAATATAGTATCTATATATATGCATATATTAAAGTATATAAATATAGAAACCAATATAAATACAGAAAGTTATGTAATAAACAATATAAATACATAAATGGGTATAGCTTTATATATTAATTTTCATTTATATATTTTAAATTATATACAATAAAACCCTCAACAGGAGGGTGCAGCCAGGTGGGAGCGAGGCTCTGCTTGAGGATAAATGGGGGAGATTTGAAGGAAAATGGGGGAGATTCGTGAGGGAAAATGAAATGTGAGGGGAAAGTGGGGGAAATTCACGAGGGGAAAATGAAATGTGAGGGGAAAGTGGGGGAAATTCACGAGGGGAAAATGAAATGTGAGGGGAAAGTGGGGGAAATTCAGGAGGGGAAAATGAAATGTGAGGGGAAAGTGGGGGAAATTCACGAGGGGAAAATGAAATGTGAGGGGAAAGTGGGGGAAATTCGTGAGGGGAAAATGAAATGTGAGGGGAAAGTCGGGGAAATTCAGGAGGGGAAAATGAAATGTGAGGGGAAAGTGGGGGAAATTCACGAGGGGAAAATGAAATGTGAGGGGAAAGTGGGGGAAATTCAGGAGGGGAAAACGAAATGTGAGGGGAAAGTGGGGGAAATTCAGGAGGGGAAAACGAAATGTGAGGGGAAAGTGGGGGAAATTCACGAGGGGAAAATGAAATGTGAGGGGAAAGTGGGGGAAATTCACGAGGGGAAAATGAAATGTGAGGGGAAAGTGGGGGAAATTCACGAGGGGAAAATGAAATGTGAGGGGAAAGTGGGGGAAATTCACGAGGGGAAAATGAAATGTGAAGGGAAAGTGGGGGAGATTTGTGAGGGGAAAATGAAATGTGAGAGGAAAGTGGGGGAAATTCACGAGGGGAAAATGGGGGAGATTCGTGAGGGGAAAATGGGGGAGATTCGTGAGGGGAAAATGGGGGAAATTCGTGAGAGGAAAATGGGGAAAATTCGTGAGGGGAAAATGGGGGAAATTCGTGAGGGGAAAATGTGAGGGGGAAAATGTGAGGGGAAAACGTGAGGGGAAAACGTGAGGGGAAAACGTGAGGGGAAAACGTGAGGGGAAAACAGGGAAAACATGGGAGATTTGGTTGGACAAGCCCAAACAACCCCAAGGCATGTCCAGGGTGGATTTAAGGAAAACTTCCTCATGGAACAAGTCCCAGGCATCTGGGAAGCAGCCTGGAGCAGGGCTGAGCTCCCAGTCCCTGGAATTGCCCACGGAATTCCCGGCAGAGCCCGGAGGAGCCAGCACAACTCCGCGCTGCTGCTGGCAGAAGGCTCCGACTCGGTGACGCCCGAAGCCCTCCGGGAGCCGCCGCGCCCGGCGGATCTGCGCTGCTCACCCAGCAGACGTTGGTGGCCACCCTGGGCTCGGCGCTCAGCCCCTCCATCAGGCACTGCAGCAGCGGCGCCAGGTAGATGTCGTTGATGGCGGCCTCGGGCAGCATCTCGCAGATCCTGCCCACGGTCCAGGCTGTCGTGTCCCTGACCACCACGCTGGGATCCTTCATCAGCTCTATCAACGTTGGCATGGCCTGCAAGGAGCCAGCAGAAACCACGGGAGGGGAAAAAGATTCGCCTCCAAATATCCGTGCAATTTTGAACTCTAAAAACCCCCAAAACAAGAGATCTGTACCTCCAAAACCAGATTACACCCTCCTGATTCTCCTCAAATGAAACCCTCCAAAACCCTACAAAACTCAGGCTCCAGAAACACCCAAAACAGGCCATATCCTTCTGAATGTTTTAAAAATAAGAGCATGTAGAAACCAGACGTTCTCCTGCAAATAACCACAAGACTTTGAGCTCTAGCAGCCCCCAAACAAAGGATTTTCACCTCCAAAACCAGATTACACCCTCCTGATTCTCCTCAAACGAAACCCTCCAAAACCCTCCAAAACTCAGGCTCCAGAGGCCTCCAAAACAAGATGACAAACTTCTGATTTTCCTTAAAATAAGAGCATGTAGAAACCAGACATTCTCTCCCAAGTAACCTAGAGATTTTGGGCTCTAAAACCCTACAAAACTCAGGCTCCAGAAACACCCAAAACAGGCGATATCCTTCTGAATGTTTTAAAAATAAGAGCATGTAGAAACCAGACATTCTCCTGCAAATAACCATAAGACTTTGAGCTCTAGCAGCCCCCAAACAAAGGATTTTCACCTCCAAAACCAGATTACACCCTCCTGACTCTCCTTAAACGAAAACCTCCCTCAAACCCCGAAGAAGCACGGGATTTTGAGCTGCCAGCCGTGGCAGAAGCTGACCTGAATTACTAGAGGTTTGAGCTGGTTGGGCTCGGGCCCCTCCAGGATGCAGCCGAAGGCCATGACGGCCGCGTCGCGGTACCGCCAGTCGGGGTTCTTGATGTGCTCCTTGATGAAGGGCAGCACGTGGGGGACGATGTCGTCCTCGCAGCACGTGGCCAGCAGCATCAGGCACACCCCTGCTGCCTTGCAGGGGTTCCAGTCGTCGTCGTCGTCGTTCTCGTCCTGGCAAAAAACATCGCCGGGTGACGCCTCAAGCCTGAACTTTGAGTTTTTTCAGGTTTTAGTGCTGCTTTAGTGTGTGGGTCTGAGATTTGTACTGAGGGTTGGTGAGCTCTCTTCATGGAGCAGGGAGATAAAATAATTCCTTTTACAGCCTGGGACCAAGGACAATCATGCAAGTTACAGGCCCAAGAGCAAATCCTGTCAGGAATAGAGGGAATCACCAAACCTCTCTGGAAACCACAACTCCTGGGAAGCACAGCCCCCATAAATCCCTGCAAGTGTTTAACAGGGAGTAAATAAACCAGGCCTCAAAACTTCCAGGGATTGGGTGTGGAATATCTGGTTCAATATCCCAAATATTCCAAACAGGAAGAGAGGGAATCACCAAACCTCTCTGGAAAGCACAACTCCTGGGTAGCACAGCCCCCATAAATCCCTGGAGTGTTTAACAGGGAGTAAATAAAGCAGGCCTCAAAACTTCCAAGGATTGGGAGCTCACATAATGGTGTGGAATATTTAGTTCAATATCCCAAATATTCCAAACAGGAATAGAGGGAATCACCAAACCTTCTCTGGAAAGCACAACTCCTGGGAAGCACAGCTCCCATAAATCCCTGGAGTGTTCAACAGGGACTAAGGTCTCAAAAACCCCAGGAACTGGAGCCCACCTGAGGCAGGGGCTGTGGAATATTTGGTTCAATATCCTGGATATTCTTTCAGGAATAGAGGGAATCACCAAACCTCTCTGGAAAGCACAACTCCTGGGATGTGGTCAGGGAAAAGGAGGCAAGTCCCAGTCTCAGCCCAAAAACTGCTGCATCACTGGCTCAGAGTGGTGCATGAAAGCTCATCACAGACCAGGGACCAGCACCTCCTGAGCCATCTCTGGGATCCAGTGGGATCAGAGGAATCCAAGGGCCCATTCCCAAAGCAGCCAGGGGGGCAGGAAGAGCTCCTGAGCTGCAATTCCCTCAGGGAATGTGGCACTCACCTGTTTTGTTAAGGTCTGGGTTAGAATAGGGACCAGATATTGCAGTGCCCCCTTGGCATAGAACTTGCTGGTGTGCTCTGGGGGCCGTCCTTGTTCTGCTGCCTGCAGAGAAGAAAAAGAGGTGGAAAGTTTATTTTCATCAATATTTTTATCCGTTTCTATATAATTTTCTATTTTTTCAGCATTAAAAGGCTGAATGATCAACTCCAGGAGACACAAATTCCCTTTTTTACCCCCCCCTCCTCCCCAACACAAATTCTAAGCTGCCTCAAGGGCACTTTGCACTGAGTTAAATATTCCAAAATCAACTTTAATTCCTCATCCCTCCTCACAGGGCACAATTATCCCCATTTCCACTTGGCTGTCAGGTGTAATTAACAACTGACCCCGAGGTGAAGGAGCAAAGGGTTTGGAGCAAACAAACCCCACCCCACTGCTGCTGCCCGTCCTTTTATCCTTGATTTCTTTATTTTTTGGGAATGCAAGCACAAAGATAGATTTAGCTGCTTGTAAAAAATGGATGTGATTCATGCAGAGCCCTTCAAAGTTTCAGCTGTTATTGATCCCCACAGATAATTTCTGCAAACAGCATCTGCATGCAGAACAAATTCCCCAAATTCCTCTCCAGCCCCAGCCATCCCACAGGATAATCACTTTTATTTCCTCCAGAATTCCAGGTCTGACTCATAAATCATGGATTTTAGGGAATGTGAACCATCTTTTGGAAGAAAAGTCACGACTGTGGCAGACCCCAAAATTTTGGACATTGTTTCATGAACCCCATGGATTATTTCTAGGAAAAACATGGGAGAGCCCTGTGATAGGAGCTGCATGTGGATTTAGGGGGAAATAGGGAATAAGAATGATAAAATTGGGTTATTTGAACAAAAACCACCAGGCCGGGAGAAGCTGGGATGGTGGGAGGTGTCCCTGCCCCTGGCTGGGAATGGGTGGGATTCAAGGTCCTTCCAACCCAAACCATCCCAGGATTCTGGGATCAACAGGAATTCCAAATGCAGGGTCAGCTAAAAGCCCCCAGTTACCTGGGGGAGCAGAACCTGGGCCAGAACCAAGGGGAGCTAAAAACTCCTCCCAAAGGAGGAGCCAAAAAGCCCCAAAGGAGGAACTAAAACCTCCCAAATCAGAGGCTGCAAACTCCCAAAGGGAGAGCCAAAAACTCAACTCCCAAAGGAGCTAAAAAGTCCCAAAGGAGGAGCTGAAAACTGCCAAGAGAGAAGCCAAAAAATCCCAAAGGAGGAGCCAAAAACTGAACTCCCAAATGAGCTAAAAACCTCCAAACGGAGACAAAAATCCCCAAAGGAGGAGCCAAAAACTCAACTCCCAAAGGAGGAGCTCAGAAGTCCAAAATGAAGAATTAAAAGCCGCCAAAAAGAGGAGCCAAAATCTCCTTTAGGACTTTTCCTGTGGTGCTGTGAGCCCGAAACCAGCTGGGAATTTCCCCATTTCCCCTGGAAGGGCAGGAGGAGCTCCCAAAGCCAGGAATGGCAGATTCCAGGGGAAAAGCAGGGGATCCCAGGGGATGGGTGAGGGGATCCCGGGGGATGGATGAGGGGATCCCGGGGGATTCCAAGGGGATGGATGAGGGGATCCTGGGGATGGGTGAGGGGATCCCGGGGGATGGACGAGGGGATGGATGGGGGGATTCCCTGGGATGGATGGGGGGATCCCAGGGGATGGATGAGAGGATTCCCAGGGATGGATGGGGGGGATGAATGAGAGGATTCCCAGGGGATGGATGAGGGGATGAATGGGGGGATCCCCAGAGGATGGATGAGGGGATTCCCAGGGGATGGATGGGGGGATGGATGAGGGGATGGATGAGGGGATTCCAAGGGGATGGATGGGGGGATGGATGAGGGGATCCCAGGGGATGGATGAGGGGATTCCCAGGGATGGATGAGGGGATTCCAAGGGGATGGATGAGGGGATTCCCAGGGATGGATGAGGGGATTCCCAGGGATGGATGAGGGGATGGATGAGGGCATTCCCAGGGGATGGATGAGGGCATTCCCAGGGATGGATGAGGGGATTCCCAGGGATGGATGAGGGGATTCCCAGGGATGGATGAGGGGATTCCAAGGGGATGGATGGGGGGATTCCCAGGGATGGATGGAGGGATGGATGAGGGGATTCCCAGGGGATGGATGGGGGGATTCCCAGGGATGGATGAGGGGATCCCAGGGGATGGATGAGGGGATTCCCAGGGATGGATGAGGGGATTCCAAGTGGATGGATGGAGGGATGGATGAGGGGATCCCAGGGGATGGATGGAGGGATGGATGAGGGTATACCAGGGGATGGATGAGGGGATTCCCAGGGGATGGATGAGGGGATCCCAGGGGATGGATGAGGGGATCCCAGGGGATGGATGAGGGGATGGATGAGGGGATTCCCAGGGATGGATGAGGGGATGGATGAGGGGATTCCCAGGGATGGATGAGAGGATGGATGAGGGGATTCCAAGGGGATGGATGGGGGGATTCCCAGGGATGGATGAGGGGATGGATGAGGGGATTCCCAGGGGATGGATGAGGGGATGGATGAGGGGATTCCCAGGGGATGGATGAGGGGATTCCCAGGGGATGCCCGGGGCTGCAGCCCCACCTCAGAGGCCTCGATGGCCAGGTCCATCTCCTCGTCGCACACGTTGGACCAGAACTCGATGCCCTGCAGAGCCACCTCGTCTATGTCGCTCTTCATGGCCTCAATCGTGATCTGCCACGGCACAAAAAGGAGATTTCAGGGGTTTGCCCCGCCTGGATTCATCCTGCTTTGTGGGAGACCAGGAGACTGGGGGAAATTCAAGTCCTTGAGGTTTAAAATTACAAATAATCAGGGTTTTTTTCCCTATTGTATCACCTCAAACTGAGGTTTTTGTCCCATTTGGAATCTCAAGGATGGGGTTTTTAGGGATTTTTTATGGATTGAGATTCCCTGGGATACAAAGGGAAATCAGGAATGGAAGTTTTTAAAGAGGTGGCCTTCAGAGAAATAAAAATGGAAAATATAAACAGAAATTGAGGGGGACTTGGGAAATAAACATGCGAAATATAAATATAAACAAAGGGAAATCAGAGAAATAAACGTGAGAAATACCAACACAAGTAGAGAGGGAGAAGAGAAAAAACATGAGAAATACAAGTGGGGAAAACTACAGAAATATAAATAGAGGAAAATCAGGAAAATAAATATCAATATCAACACAGGGAGATCAGCCAAAGAAAGTGAGAAATATAAATTCAAGTGGGGAGACATCAGAGAAATAAACCTGAGAAATAAAAATATAAATGGGGGAAAATACAAGCAGAGGAAAATCAGAGGAATAAATGTGAGAATTAGAAATAAAATTTCTTTATTTATTATAAATAAATTATTTATTATTTATTAACTTATTTAACATATTACTGACCTGTTATTAACATATATTAATATATCAATCTATAAATATTATTATGTCAAGATATTATATTAACATACAATTCTTTAGTATATAATAGATTATTATATATTTATTATAAATAGATAACTTAATAACTAATTATAAAATTATTTTATAAATAAAACATGAACCACTCACAGCAAAGAGGGCAGGCCCCATGTAGGTCTCCATATATTGATAATAAAGGGACATTATCTTCACCAGGTTCTGTAAGGCAGCCACTCGTACCTGGGGCAGAAAAAAATGCCCAATTTCACACAATTTTCTTATCTTTAATATGTTTTTGGCAGGCAGAGATTCCCCAGGAAGGGAATTTTGAATTTACTCACCCTTGTGTCTGGACACTGTGTGGCTTCACAGACTACTTGCATAATAAAGTGCCTTTCAGACTGAAAAAAAGAGAAATAAAACAACATTAAAAGGGCTTTACAGAAGAATTGAAGCTTTTAAAGACTTCCCAGGGAGGGTGAATTCAGGTCTGGACCAGCACAGGCACAGGGCAGCACTCCTCGCTCTATTTTAAACCATTTTTTCCCAAAAATGGGAATATTTTCTCCCCAAAATGGGAGTATTTTCTCCCCAAAATGGGAGTATTTTCCCCCAAAACAGAAGTGGTTATTTTCCCCAAAACTGAAGTGGTTTCTTCCTCCCAAAAATGGGAATATTTTCTCCCCAAAATGGGAGTATTTTCCCCCAAAACAGAAGTGGTTATTTTCCCCAAAACTGAAGTGGCTTTTTCCTCCCCAAAATGGGAATCCAAAACTTCCATTTCAAGGCTTTCCAAAATAAAGACACAGCAGAACTTCAGAAGTCAAAAATCCTGCTGGTCCCTGAATTATTTCAGCAATTTCCTAAAAACAAGGAGGGGGGGTGAGAAAAAAGGGCAGGGGGAAAAAACTGGAAAAAAAAAAAGGGGGAAAAAGGGGGAAAAGGGAAAAAAAGAAGGAAAAAGGGGAGAGGTGAGAGCTGCCCTCCCTGGCCAGAGCTGCATCCCAGTCTCAGCTTGCAGTGGATTTATCCATCAAAACTCAGCGTGGTGCATGAACCCTCATCACTGACCGAGGACCAGCAGCTCCCTGCAGCCCCACCCCGAGATTTGGGGATTTTGGGGTTCTCCTCACCTCTTTGTCAAAGTTTGCTTTGGTGAATTCCAAAGAGTTCAGGAGTGCGTTGGTAGCTGCAAGCTTCACATTGTTGCTGGGCTCCTCCTTTCTCATTCCCTGGATTATGGCAGTCAGGATTTCATTGGATTTGTCCTGGAGCTGCTCTGGATCCTGAGGAAACCATTAAAAACAATCTGGATAAAGTGATTTATGATTCAAATCGATTTAAAAAAATTATTTATGATTTAAATAGATTTTTCCATGTTTTCAAGCAGTAGAATCTACAAATAAAAGGTTTTTTTTTTTTTGGCCAGAATCTACAAATAAATGTTTTAGAAAAATTTTAGGATAAACCAGGAAATCATGGTAAATCCAAGGAATTCCTGCAGCACCTGGGATGGGAAGGAGAAGCCTGAACTGAGCACAAACCCTGAAGAAATCCCCTGGCCAGAGGAAATCCCAGGTTCTCCAGCCCAGGGAGGATCCCAAGGCTGGTCCCTGTTTTCCCTGGGATGAGGATGCTGAGCTGAGGCTCTCCCTCAGCCCTGCAGGGACACGGAGCCTCCAAACTCCCTCCAGGAATGGCGACCTGGATTTGGGGTGGGAAAGGAGGTCAGGCCTTCCAGGAACCTGCCTGGAGCTGCCAGCAGGGGGGAAAAGGCTCCTGGAAATCAGGGAATCCCCTCCAGAGCTGTAAAAATCTCCTGGAAATCAGGGATTCCTTCAGGTTGGAAAGCTCTCCAGGATCACCAAAGTTTCCTGGGAATCCTTAAGGAAGGGAAAGTCCTCCAAGATGATTTTAAAGTCTCATGGAAATCAGGGAATCCCCTCCAGGAGGACAAAAGTCTCCTGGAAATCAGGAATTCCTTAAGGCTGGAAAAGCCCAAGATCATAAAGTGTCCTGGGAATCCTTAAGATCAGGAAAGTCCTCCAAGATCATGTAAAATTCTCCTGGAAATCAGGGAATCCTTAAGGTTGGGAAAGCCCCTCAAAAGCATTTAAATTCTCCTGGAAATCAGGAATTCCTCAAGGTCAGGGAATCCCCAAGGATCATAAAATTCTCCTGGAAATCAGGAATTCCTTAAGGTCAGGGATTCCCCCAGGATCATAAAATTCTCCTGGGAATCAGGAATTCCTTAAGGTCAGGGATTCCCCCCAGGATCATAAAATTCTCCTGGAAATCAGGAATTCCTTAAGGTCAGGGATTCCCCCAGGATCATAAAATTCTCCTGGGAATCAGGGAATCCCCAAGGTTAGGAAAGCCCTCCAGGATGACCAAGTGGGAGAATCGTGGAATGTCCTTGGTGGGAAGGGATCACCCAGCCCAGCTCCTGGCCCTGCAGGACACCCCAAAACCCCCCCCGTCCCTCGGAGCACTGTCCAATGCTCCTGGAGCTCTGGCAGCTTTGGCATCACCACCAACCCCAAAAATTCCAATGCAAAGAATCCAAGATAAAGTCCAGTCTCGAAAATGCAACCCCAAAAATCCAACCAAAATCCCAACCCAGAAACCGAGCCCCAAAAAAACAAAAACTCCAACTTAAAAGCCCCAATCCAAAATCCAACCAAAAATCCAACCAAAAAAGTCCAACCTAAAGAACACAAGCCAAAATCCAACCCAAAAAACCCAACCCTAAACCCGACCCAACAAACCCAACTCAAGAAACTCAAAAAGATCAACCCAAAATCAAACCATAAATCCAGCCCAAAAAAAGTCCAACCCGAAGAACTCAATCCTAAACCCAACAAATCCAAAAAACTTCAACCCAAAAACCTCAACCCAAAATGCAACCCAAAGAATCCAAGCCAAAACCCAATCCAAAAAATCCAAAAAAATTCAACCCAAGAACCAATCCAACCCAAAATCCAACCCAAAATCCAACCCAAAATCCAACCTTAAACTTAACCCAAAAAATCAAAAAAACTTCAACCCAAGAACCAATCCAACCCAAAACCCAACCCAAAGACCCCAACAAACCCAACCTAACAAACCCAACCCACCCCAATAAACCCAGCCTAACCCAACCCACCCATCCCAAGCCATCCCAAGCCACTCCAACAAACCCAACCCAAACCATCCCAACAAACCCAACCCATCCCAACCCATCCCAGCTCACCCCAACAAACCCAACCCATCCCAACAAACCCAACCCATCCTAGCCATCCCAACGAACCCAACCCAACCCAACCAACCCAACCCATCCCAGCCCACCCCAACAAACCCACCCCACCCCAACAAACCCAACCCATCCCAGCCCACCCCACCCCAACCAGCCCAGGCCAGCCCGGCACGGCCCGTGGCACTCACGATGTCCTGGCAGATGTAGCCGATGGCCTCGAGCGTGGACTCCTTCATGTGCTCGGTGCTGTGCTGGTTGGTGACGTTGGCCACCAGCTGCGGGATCAGCTCCGGCCACTGGTTCATGGGGATCTCGGCGCAGGCGATGCCGGCCACGCACTGCGACGCCGAGCTGGGCCGGTACGTCTCGGTGCCCAGCGTCTGCAGCACCTGCACGGCCAGGGCAGCTCAAACGGGGGGGAACGCACCCACAGAGCCCACTGAGCCCACAGGGCCCACAGGGCCCACAGCCCACAGAGCCCACAGGGCCCACAGGGCCCACAGGGCCCACAGAGCCCACAGAGCCCACAGGGCCCACAGGGCCCACAGGGCCCACAGAGCCCACAGAGCCCACAGAGCCCACAGAGCCCACAGGGCCCACAGAGCCCACAGAGCCCACAGAGCCCACAGGGCCCACAGGGCCCACAGAGCCCACAGAGCCCACAGCCCACAGGGCCCACAGGGCCCACAGAGCCCACTGACCCCACAGGGCCCACAGGGCCCACAGGGCCCACAGGGCCCACAGAGCCCACAGAGCCCACAGAGCCCACAGAGCCCACAGCCCACAGGGCCCACAGCCTGGGCCAGCATTCACCCCACAGCCTGGGCCAGCATTCACCCCACACCCCACATCCTGGGCCTGAATTCACCCCACAGCCCAGGCCAGCATTCACCCCACAGCCCGGGCCACAATTCACCCCACATCCTGGGCCAGCATTCACCCCACAGCCCGGGCCAGCATTCACCCCACACCCCACAGCCTGGGCCACAATTCACCCCACAGCCCAGGCCAGCATTCACCCCACAGCCTGGGCCACAATTCACCCCACAGCCCAGGCCAGCATTCACCCCACAGCCCGGGCCAGCATTCACCCCACAGCCTGGGCCAGCATTCACCCCACAGCCCGGGCCAGCATTCACCCCACAGCCTGGGCCAGAATTCACCAGTGGTCTTCTGGAAAAGCAGTGGTGGGGGGTGAGGAGTCTGGCTGGGATCACCGTGGTAAAGGTCCAACAGATCGGGGTGAAATCACCCCAAAAAGCTCATTTTTTAATGTCAAAATTATCTGGGTAATTTTGTTGGGCATTGGGATTGACCAGGAGGGTTTTTGTTGGTGGACTTTGGGAACTTTTCCTTAAAATAACAGAGTGAGCATGATGGATTTTTTCAGCTTTTCCCAAGCATACACCAACAAAACTTTCTTTAAAAAACAGAGGGGGGGTTGCATTTTTACATCTTTTTTAGTTACACACCAGAAACTTTTTCTAAAAAATTGAGGGTTTTTTTCAGCATTTTCCAGTCATACACCAGTAATTTTTTTTTTAAATAGAGAATGAAATGCTTTTTTTTTATCATTTCCACTTGAATACCAATAATATTGTCTATAAAAAAACCGAGGAAGGGATTTGCATTGTTCCAGCATTTTGGGTTATCCACCAACAAAACTTCCTTTAAAAACCAAAGAGATGAGGATTCATTTTATCAGCATTTCCAGTTCCCCACCTTCATTTTCCAAGTTTCCACCTAAATGTTGGATTTTTGATGTTGAAAACAGCAACAAATTGCTCAATTCCAGTGCACTAGGACAGCTCCTGATCCCAGGAAAATCCATGGAAATAAAGGATCAAGGAGCTCCACCATCTCACCCAAATTCACCCTCGGATGTGGCTGCCCCTGATCCCTGCCATGTCCCAGGCCAGGCTGGGCTTGGAGCACCCTGGGAGCAGGAAAGGTGGGAATGGGTGGAATTTAAGGTTCTCCCCACCCAAATAATTCTGGGATTATCGAGAGAGATTCTGTTAACACACAAAAAATAAACATAAAGCTCAGGGCCGAGCTGAATCAGTCACAGAGCACTGCACAAATCCCAGCACCATTTTTTGCTCCCATCAGCCAAAAAGAAACAACAAACCACTGAGCCACCACTTCTGTCCCTGCAGGCTCTCATCTCCAACGGGGCAAAAAGCATCCTCGGGAAAACCCACAGATTTTTAGTCACTTTCTATCTGGAACTTGTAATTTTTTCCCCCATTTTCCACTTTTAAAACTTGCTGGGCCCCATGTGAACGTTGTTCAGACTCATTTCAAAGGTGTTGATGGGGACTGCAGAGCACTGGAGAAGCTCTTCCTCAGAAAGGGAAGAAAAATCTTTCTCAAAAAGCATTTCCTGCAGAAAAATCAACACCCAGCCCAGCTGCAGGGGAAACCATGGAATCCTGGAATGGTTTGGGTGGGCAGGGACCTGAAATCCCACCCAGGGCCACGGGCAGGAACATTTCCCACTGTCCAAAGCCCGTCCAGCCTGGCCTGGGGCACCTCCAGGCATCCAGGGGCAGCCACAGCTGCTCTGGGCAATCCCTGCAGCCTTCTCAGAGCTCCTCTGCAAAAACTTCTTCCTTTCAGCTCACCTAAACCAATCCTCCCCCAGCCTAACACCATCCTCCCCCGTCCTGCCGCAACCTCCCGCAAATCCCAGAACATCCTGGGCTGGAAGGGACCCCCAGGATCACCCAGCCCCGCTCCCACCCCTGCAGGACACCCAAGGCCCACCCTGGGCACCCCTGGCAGCGCTGCCCAAACGCTCCTGGAGCTCTGCGAGGGCTGGGATCACCATTCCATGGGGAGCTGGCCCCGTGCCCAAACACCCTCTGGGGGAAACCCCAAACCCAACCCCAAACCCAACCCAAACTCCTGGAGCTCTGCGAGGTCTGGGATCACCACCCCTCCTTAGGGAGCTCCTCCAGTGCCCAAAGCCCCCCTGTAGTAAATCCCCAAACCCAACTCAAACTCCTGGAGCTCTGGGATCACCACCCCTTCTTAGGGAGCTCCTCCAGTGCCCAAAACCTCCCTGTAGTAAATCCCCAAATCCAACCCAACAGTCCAACCCCAAACTCCTGGAGTTCTGGCAGCTTTGGGAACACAACCATTCTGTAGGGAGCTGTCCCAGCACCCAAGCAACCTTTGGGGGAAGATCTCTGTCCAAATTCCACCCCAAAACTCATCCAGATGGGACCAACTCCCAGAGCTGAGCAGCTGCTGCTGCTCCAAGGATCAGGAGAAGCCTTTTTAGGTGGAAAACCATGGATGACGACCCTCACCGCCCCCTCCCAAGGTGCAAACAAGGGGAAGAGGAGGAGGAAGGCCGGGACTTACGAAGTTCTTGACCTCCCTGCGGGCGTTGGCGTCGATGGCGAGCCATCTCTGCTGGTACTGCGCCTTGATGTCGGGGTCCTTGGAGGTCAGCGAGTTCTTGATCTGCAGCCCCGCGGCCACGCGTGCCACCTGGCTGTTCCCGGGGTTGGCCAGCACTTTGGACAGTTCCACCAGGAAGGTGGGCTGTGGAGAGAGCGGGGTCAGCCCCCCGAGCCCCCCCAGGCCGGATCTGAGCCGAGATTACGGGCTAAGCTCCTCACCAGCAGTGCCGGAAGCTCCGCTGCCTCTGCCGGGCTGGGATTTTTTTAGAGCTCACACCAGAGCCCAGTTACCTTCCCTGCTCCTGCCTGCCCTGAGAATTCCTTTCAATAAATGGGTTTCTGGGTCAAAAAATGGATTTTCTGGGGGGGAATTATGGGGGAACTCCCCGCTCGTTGTTTTGGTGATTCCACACCCGAACTGGGGTTGGTGAAATGTGGAATCCCTGATTTGTGACATTCCAAACCTTCCGCTGATCATAGTGATGAGTAACTCCTCAAAATCATAATTAACTCCTCAAAATTATGATTAATCCCCCAAAATGAGGATTAACCACCCCAAAATTACAATTAACCTCTCAAAATTATGATTAACCCCCCAAAAAACACCTGAGTGCACACAAAACCCCCTGGCACTGGTGCCACTTCCTTTGCTAAAACATTTAATTTTTAAATCTCTTCTTCTTTCAAACGTTTTTGAAGTTTTTCACATTTCAGAGGCTTCCCTGAAGTCAAGTGTCAGCAGAGAATTTTCAGGAAATTCACAGGTGAAGAAGCTTCATTGGGTTTCTCACCCGTGAATTAGCAGGAAAATTTGTCTTTTCATGAGGTTTTGGGGTAAATTCAGCTAAAAAAATGAGCAGCATCACAAGAAACCTCCCAGATTTGAGAGATAAAGTGAAGGCAGATGTGCCTGAGCTGGCTCCCACCTGCAGACGTGTCACTGAACAGTTCAGGTAAAAAGGGATAAATCAGCTAAAAGGGGATGAATTAGGGGTGGAGAGGAGGAGGAAGGGGGGTGAGGAAGAGCAGGAGGCTCCAGCAGGGGACTGGGAGATGCTCCCAAACCCCTGGGGCTCTCCTGCCCCTTCCCTCTCCTGGGAAAGGCTCTTCCCACCCAGGGACCACATCCTGTGCTGGGGACAGGCCTGAATTCCACATCCCCATCCTCATCCCCATCCTCATCCTCATCCTGCCCCAGGACTGAGCCCCCTCCCATCCTGGACCATTCCATGTCCCCATCCCACACAAATCCTTGGTGCCAGCCCAAGCTCTGCTCTCACCCAGTTCTGCCTCTCACAAAGCAAAGTAAAAATGAAAGCTTGGAGTAAACCCACAAGGCAGAGAGGAAAAAGGAAACCTTGGGAAATCCACATTCCCCCAGCTCTTCCCACACCTGGAAATCAGGACCATGAGCAGCTCCTGCCCATCACCCCAGAATCCCTCACACCACAGAGCTCCGGAGCTCCAGGCTCAGCTGGGGGGTCCTGACACTCCCCCAGCACCAACCCAGAGGATTTTCCCTCAAAACTGAGGCTCAGCACAAAGGCTGCATCAATCCTGACCTGAGGGGAGCTCACCCTGCTGCCAAGAGCACCACAAACACAGAACCTCCGTGGCTTCCCCAGCTCACAGCAGGCCAGGGGAGGAAGAGCTGTGGGGTGACAGGTGCCAGTTCCGGGGGTGCCAACGGGGCCGTGACAAGGACAGCACCGAGACACCGGGACCCAGCACCCACCAGTGCTCCCCATGCCTGCAGGGAGCAGCCAGAGCTGCAGCCCCACACCTTGACTAAGCAAAAACCCTTCTCGAGCAGCACCAGCCTCAAATCCCCCGCTCCAGCACAGCGACGACACCCAGGCCTTTGGGCTTTTTGTTCCCTCTTTCTTTTTTTCTGACTTCTTTTCTTCCTCAAATCTAAGGTCACCAGGGGCGTAACTCCCCCTGCCCAGCCGAACCTCCCTCCCCCACCAGACGCCCCCGAGCTCCCCCCAGAGTCCCGAAGCTGCGATCCCGCCCGGCCGGGGGGCTCGAGGGGATGCGGCGGTCCCGGTGCGCCGGGCAGCAGGACCGGACAGGGGTCCCGAGGGCACTGGAACGGGGCAGCAGGGCCGGGCGGGGTCCCACAGGCAGTAAAACCGGACACTGGAACCGGGCAGCAGGGCTGGGCAGGGATCCCGCGGACAGCAAGGCGGGGAGAGGATCCCGTAGGAGCGGGCGCTAGAACCGGCCGGGGGTCCCGCGGACCTTAGGGCCGGGCGGTACGAGCGGGCAGAGGGACTGGGCGGGGGTGCGGCGGGCACTAGGAGCGAACAGGGGTCCCGCGGGCGCTGGAAGCGGCGGGCGGGACCGGCCGGGGGTCGCCGCGGGCGGCCGGGCTTTAGGACCGGGCGGCGCCCGGGGCCGCGATGGCCGCGGTGGCCGCACATGGCCCGCGGCCGCTCCCGCACCGGCCCCGCCCCCCGGCCCGGCGCCGCGCGCTGATTGGCTGCCGGGCCCGCAGGGCGCTCTGTGATTGGCCCGCGCGGCCGCCGGGCGCGGGCAGGGGCGGCAGCGGCCATGGCGGCCGGGCCGGGCCGGGCCGAGCCGGGCGGGGCGGGGGGGCCGCGGAGCGCTCGGGGCAGCGCCGGGCCCGCCACCGGCCCCGCCACCCCCGGGGCCGCCCCGAGCGCTCACCAGGTTCTCGATGGCCGCCTGCTCCAGGAACTTCTGCGCCGCCTCAAGCTCCGAGCAGTCTGCGGAGGGGAAACCGGCGTCAGCCGCGGCCCAACCGCCCGGGCCCTCAGGCTCCGAGCGCGCTCCTCAGCGTGCCCGAGAGCCTCCCCGCCGCCACGGTTCCCGCCCGCCCCATGGCCTCCGCCGCCGCCCACGCCCTCCCCGGGGCTGCGGGCGCCGCCTCGGCCGCCCCGCGGGTTGCGCGGCCCCCGCCCCGCCCGGCCCCGCCGGGCCTGCCCGCCCCGCCGCCCCGCCGCCCTCAGCCCGCGCCCTACCCGGCGAGACCGTCTTCTCTAGGATGGTGATGAGCTCCATGGCGGCGGCGTGGCGGCTCCGGCGCCGGCGGGAGGAGGAGGAGGAGGAGGAGGAGGGGAAGGGGAGGGGGGGGGGAAGCGGGGCGGGCCGGAGGAGGGGAGGGAGGGGAAGGGCGGAAAGCCGGGGCCTGCCCCGCGGAGGCGGCGGGCGGAGGCCGGAGCGGGGCGGGCGAGGTGGCGGCTGCCGGTGCGGCTGCGGGGTGGTGGCGGGAGATTATTTTCAAAAAAAAAAAAAAAAAAAAAAAAAGAAAAAGAAGAAGAAAAAAAAAAAAAAAAGGAAAAAAAAAAAAAAAAAAAGAAGGGGCCGCGCGAGCGGGGAGGCGGCGGCGCGCGCGCGCACCGGGCGGCGGAGGGATACGCCAGGAGGCCCCGCGCGCGCGCCCCGCGCCCGCCGCGCTGATTGGCCGGCGGGCCCCCCCCGGGCCGGCGCGCGCGCCTTCCCATTGGCTGGGCCGGCGGCGCGAGGCCATTGGCGAAGGGGGGGGGGCGGCAAAGGGGGGAGCGGGGGAGGAAAGAGAAGGGGCGGGGCTTCCGGCGGCGCGCGCGGGGATTGGGCGGGGCCGGGCCGGGACCGTTGCCGCGGGGGGGGAAGGGAGGGGGCGCCCCCCCCACGTTGGGCCGCGGGGGGGGGGGCGGCACCGGGACCACCGGGACCGGCGGGACGGAGAGCCGGGGCACCGGTTCCGGCCATGGCCGGCGCCGCTCCGCCCGCGGCGGGCGCGGAAGGCGGCGGCAGCGGCACCGGAACCGGCTTGGGAGGAGCCACGTGCTCGGCGCGCAGCGGGAAGCGGAGCCGGCGCGGGTGTCCCGGGGCCGGGGGTGTGTCCGGGTGTGTCCGTGTGTCCTGCAGAGTCGCTCCGGGACGGCACCCCGCAGAACCGGCATGTCCCTTGGGCCGGGATGGGAGCGCTCCCCGGGGAGACAGCCCCGCCAGAACCCGACCTGCACCGGCTCCGGTGTCCCCCGAGTGCCCCCGGGAGGGACACCGGGGTCCCTCCGTGTCCCGGGGTGTCCCCAAACCGGGGTGACACCGGGCACAGCCGAGGGATGCGGGAACGGGAAGGGAAAGAGGGCAAACGGGACAGGTGGAGAAGGCGCGGGTGGCAGTTAACGGGCCGTGGGGGCGGGTGGCAATTAGTGACACACCGACCACAAACACAGACCGCGGGGACAAGCGACAATTACCGGGACACAGCCCCGGCCCCTCCCGCGGCTGGGAGGCACCGGGAAGGGCCGGGAGAGGCGAGCACCGCCCCGGGCGGGGGAGCGCCGGGCTCGGCCCTGGCATCATCCCTCGATCCCCGAGGATTCCGGGATCCCGGGAACGGGACGCGCTCCAGAAACGGGATCCGGTGGAATTCGGGGAGGAGGAGCCCGGCTGGGAGAGGGCAGGGTCGGACGGGGCTTGGGGAGGGAATTCCTCCTTGGAAGGGAGAGGTCGGGCAGGGGGCCAGCTCCCCGTGGAATGGTGATCCCAGACCTCGCAGAGCTCCAGGAGCGTTTGGGTTGGGTTTGGGGTTGGGTTTGGGGTTGGGTTTGGGGTTTCCCCCAGAGGGTGTTTGGGCACGGGGCCAGCTCCCCATGGAATGGTGATCCCAGCCCTCGCAGAGCTCCAGGAGCGTTTGGGCAGCGCTGCCAGGGGTGCCCAGGGTGGGCCTTGGGTGTCCTGCAGGGGTGGGAGCGGGGCTGGGTGATCCTGGGGGTCCCTTCCAGCCCAGGATGTTCTGGGATTTGCGGAAGGTTGCGGCAGGACGGGGGAGGATGGTGTTAGGCTGGGGGAGGATTGGTTTAGGTGAGCTGAAAGGAAGAAGTTTTTGCAGAGGAGCTCTGAGAAGGCTGCAGGGATTGCCCAGAGCAGCTGTGGCTGCCCCTGGATGCCTGGAGGTGCCCCAGGCCAGGCTGGACGGGCTTTGGACAGTGGGAAATGTTCCTGCCCGTGGCCCTGGGTGGGATTTCAGGTCCCTGCCCACCCAAACCATTCCAGGATTCCATGATCCAGGGAAAACCCTGGAGTGAGAAACCCCTGGGAGCAGCTGGCCCCAGCATTCCCATTCCAGCTGCAAACAGCTGCCTCCATCCGGGGGCTGTGAGGAGATCCCGGCCTCCAGGGCACGCAGAGGAGGAGGAGCAGCTCCCAGAGCTTCCTCCCGGGGGCCCCGTCCGGGAGAATTCCCTGCCCGATCCGAGGAGAAGCTGCCCGACAGGTCCGGGCTGCCCGCAGGGCTCCCGTCCCAGAGCCCGGAGATTCCCACAGTGCAGCTGTTCCCTGCGGGAATTCCGTGGAGCAGAGCCCGAGCTGGCCCCGGGGGAGGATTTTATTCATTGCTGGGGAAATGGGTGCGCCCAGGGCTCCGGGGAATATCCATCATTACCCCAAAATATCCAGGTTGCAGGGAATGCCCATCATTCCCTAAAATATCTGTGTTTCAGGGAATATCCATCATTCCCTAAAAATCCCAGGTTCCAGGGAACACAGCAACTGCCAGGGAGGGGAGCAGGGACAGAGCAGGAGATCTCCAGGTGTGGAAGGATCCTTGGATCCCTCCTCGGATCCCTCAGGTGTCCCTGGTGGGACCCTCAGCCCCGGGAACGCTCCCAAATCCCACGGGCAAAATCCCGGAATGGTTTGGGTGGGAATTGCATTAAAGCTCATCCAGTGCCACCGTGCAGGGACAGGTGCCACTGCCCCGGTGCTCCAGGGACACTCCAGGGCTGCGGCAGCCACAATTCCCTCGTTAATTACCATTCCCTCATTAACCACCCCGAGCCCCATCGCAGCCCTTGCCTCACCCCCAAAACTCCTCTGTCCCCGTCCTGCCCCTCTCCCCAGCACCACTTTGCCCCCAGCGATAAAAATGAGGATTTCCTACGGAAAGGACCAACCCCAAAGTTCCTTGAGTTGGGGATTCGGCCGCTCCCAGCCCAGCCTGGCTCTGTTTGCTGCCGGGGTTGTTGTTTCTGTGCCTCTCCCACACGGATCCCCCGGGGTTATTTTCATTTTGTCCCTGTGCAGGGAGCAGAAGGGAAAGTGGCTTAGTCCGGGGCAGGGCTGGTGCTGACCGCAGGGAAATTCCCAAACCCGGTTCGTTCCCAGCCCCAGCCTGGGGAATGCAACCGGCCGGGAGCTCAGCGCCTCACAATTCCCATTTCTGGGGCGTTCCCCACCCTGGAAGTGCCTCCGTGCCATTATTCCATCAACCTTGCACTGTTTAGTGCAAAGTTTTTGATTCACAATTAGGTTTTTTCTTTCCTTTCTCTGCTAAATTCAGTCCCGGGCAGTTCTGGAGTGCCTGAGGGTGGTTTTTATTCAGATTACACCGGCTCTGATCTGGGTCTGTCAGCCTCAACTCTACCCCTGGTGGCACAGGAGGGGTCCCGTGAGTGACACCTGGGCCTCTGCTGTCCCCTCCCAGCTCTGGGTCCTTTCAGGCTCCAAATAAACCCAGCTCTGGGTCCTTTCAGCCTCCAAATAAACCAGCTCTGGGTCCTTTCAGCCTTCAAACAGATCACAAGGTGAGGACGTGAATTTCACATTGACATTTTTATTAACGCCAACTGTTTTAAATCTTTTTTTTTTGTTTATTTTGTACTCTTTTTTTTTTTGTTGGTTTTTTTTTATTTTTTGTGGGTTTTTTTGTAATCTTTTTTTTTTAAACAATAGCACAAAAATGTCTCGAGGGGGAAGCAGTCTGACAAGTTAAATCTGATGACCTTCCAAAAAAATTAACAGTTAAGCCACACCAAATACGAATTCCTGTTAAAGAAAAGAAGGAAAAAGGGAGGAAAACCCAAAAATAAAAAGCTGGAACTCCAACCTTTGTGTATTAGAGGGTGGCTGGTTAGTAGGACCACGCTGCTTTGGGAGGGGACGATGGCACAGCTTCTTCATCATCATCATCATCATCATCATCACTGGTTAAGGCTTCAGACTCCAATTTTGCAGGGCAGTGTTGGAGAGGAGCAGGGGGGGCTGGGAGCAGCTGGGTCCTCGGGAGGGGGCAGCCCTGCCCCAGCAGCAGCAGCAGCAGCAGCAGCAGCCCCGAGCCTGCGCGGGGACAGGGCCGGAGGAGGTGGGAGATGGAATCCCACTGCACCAACGTCCTGCTTGGTGTGGCTCTGAGGGAGCCTCCTTCAGCACCCCGAGCTCTCCAGCAAGGACATCAGCCACAGGGCAGGCTGGGGGAGCCCAGCACAAACAGAACAGGGGCTTTTGTGGGGTTTTGTGGGGGTTTTGTGGGGTTTTTGTGGGGTTTTGTGGGGTTTTTGCTGAGAGGTAACACGGAAGGGAAGGGGAACCCTACGATCCAGGGACATCTCCCCAAAACCTTGCACAGCTTCTGTCCAGCCACGCCTGCCTGGCCCCGGGACCTGCCCCACACGGGGCTCCTGCCTCACTCTCCACTGACCTAACATCCCCTGGTTTCCTCTTTTTGGGGGAGGGAGGCTGTAAAAAACAGAACATCTGTCAATAAGTGTCAGGAAAGGGAAGGGGGTGTTAAATATTTTAACCACTGACAAGGCTTGAGGAAGTTTCACAGTTTTGTTATGCTCTATTTTATTACTATCATATTTACAGATTTTTCTCTCTCTTTTTTTTTGTATTTTTGTATTTTTTCTCTCTCTCTCTCTTTCTGCAGAATCGCTGATAGATTTTTTTGTTGTTGCTGTTGTTGCTGTTGTTTGTTTCCGAACAGAATTTTCCCAAATTCTTGGAGTGTGTGAGCAGGAACCGATTAAACTCTACATTCACGGTCCAATCCCCACGGGCTTGAGGAGGAGGAGGAGGAGGAGGAGAAGGAGGAAGAGAAAATAAACAAACAAACAAAAAAAAAAAAAAAAAAAGGGAAAAGAACAAACAAACAAACAAAAACAAAAAAAAAAAGGAAAAAAAACCCGAAAGGAAGGGGAGACAAACCAAAACCCAAACTCCCAAACTCTTGGCATGTGGGTCAGCGGCGGGGGCTCCTCCCGGGGCCCGGGGCTGCGCGGGGGCCGCGGCGGGCGCGGGGGGCTCACACGGGGGCGGGCGGGGCCCGGCGCTGCTGCAGGAAGTGCTGGATGCTGTCGGCGTCGCGCCGCAGCCACGCGGCGTTCAGCAGGATGTTCTCGCAGCACTGCTGCACCGTGCGCTCCGCCGACGGCGCCGGGTGGCTCTCGAAGAAGGCCTGCGGGGACAGCGACAGCGGCGGGTGGCGCTGGGGACGCGCCCAGGGGCGCTCGGGGCCAGCACGGGCTGGGGAGGGGCCCAGGGCTCGAAGTGGTGCCAAAATCGCGGCGTGGGGTGGGGTGGGGGAGAGGGGAAATCAGCCGGGATGGGGAAACACCTGCAGGGGTGGGGGAACACCTGCAGGGGTGGGGAACACCTGCAGGGATGGGGAACACCTGCAGGGGTGGGGAACACCTGCAGGGGTGGGGGAACACCTGCAGGGGTGGGAGAACACCTGCAGGGGTGGGGGAACACCTGCAGGGGTGGGAGAACACCTGCAGGGGTGGGAGAACACCTGTAGGGGTGGGGGAACACCTGCAGGGGTGGGGGAACACCTGCAGGAATAGGGGAACACCTGCAGGGGTGGGGGAACACCTGCAGGGGTGGGGAACACCTTCAGGGATGGGGGGACACCTGCAGGGGTGGGGGAACACCTGCAGGGGTGGGGAACACCTTCAGGGATGGGGGGACACCTGCAGGGGTGGGAGAACACCTGCAGGGGTGGGAGAACACCTGCAGGGGTGGGGGAACACCTGTAGGGGTGAGGGAACACCTGCAGGGGTGGGGAACACCTGCAGCAATAGGGGAACACCTGCAGGGATGGGGGGACACCTGCAGGGGTGGGGGAACACCTGCCCCAGTGTGGCCGGGCACTGTCCCTCTCCCCAGGGCTGCTGTGCCTGTGCCTGCCCGGAGCTGGCCCTGCCCGGAGCTGGCCCTGCCCAGAGCTGGCCCTGCCCGGAGCTGGCCCTGCCCAGAGCTGGCCCTGCCCCGAGCTGGCCCTGCCCCGAGCTGGCCCGGCCCGGAGCTGGCCCTGCCCGGAGCTGGCCCGGCCCGGAGCTGGCCCTGCCCAGAGCTGGCCCGGCCCCGAGCTGGCCCTGCCCGGAGCTGGCCCTGCCCAGAGCTGGCCCTGCCCCGAGCTGGCCCGGCCCGGAGCTGGCCCGGCCCGGAGCTGGCCCGGCCCGGAGCTGGCCCTGCCCGGAGCTGGCCCGGCCCGGAGCTGGCCCGGCCCGGAGCTGGCCCTGCCCGGAGCTGGCCCTGCCCGGAGCTGGCCCTGCCCCGAGCTGGCCCGGCCCGGAGCTGGCCCGGCCCGGAGCTGGCCCGGCCCAGAGCTGGCCCTGCCCGGAGCTGGCCCTGCCCCGAGCTGGCCCGGCCCGGAGCTGGCCCTGCCTCCCCCCAGGCAGCTCTCCCGGGACTTGGCAGATCACCCCAGCCTCTGCAAGGTGACACTGAGGCTCAGCCCTGGGAAATTCCCCACTCAAAGGTCAGGAATTCTCTTGGAAGTGAGCTGGGAGTTAATTAGGGCTGGCTCTCCCCGCTCAGTGCTTGGCAAAAAAAAATAAAACAGAATCAATTCTAATGCAAAATTTCTCTGTAAAGCAATTTCTGCTGTGAAATCTTTGCTAAGAAAAGTCATTAAATGATAAAAAGGACAGAGCCAGCTCAGGGCTCAGCTGATCTTTGGAATAACAATTCCTCCTGAGTGTTTTCCTAACAAGAAACTGCTCATTAACAAATTAACAGCCCTAATTTAAAGTTTCTCCTTCCAAGATGTTCTTGGAAGAATGTGGGGAAAGAATAAATAAAGAAGCCCACAGCCACTCTCAGAGCTCTACCCAAGATGGAGGCTGGGGTACTTCTGAGTATTGAGGAGTTTTCTGTCAGGGGAGGCTCAAAGCTGCTGCCAAACTCTGCTGGGTTTTATCAAAGTTGAAATCCATGAAGAATAAATCAGTGGAAATTCCAGATTACTTCCAAAATGCTGATTGAAGGCATTTCAATAATAGTTTATCCAACCTAAAGAGGGGCAGTTTGGGGACAGAACAACAAAATCCACCAGGATTTTCTTTTTCTTCCAGCCAGAGCACCCCAAGTTTATCAGTGACTAATTAATAAATTCTATAATTAGAGCTTCTTACCTTCACTTCTGCAGCCATTTTATCATTTGCAAATCCATCCACTGTGAGCTGAAGGGGGAAAAACCCCAGCATGAGGTGATGAATTCCGAACTCCAGGTGAAATTCCCCATTTCCAGTGGCTCTTCCTCCGGGCCCCACCTACCTTTATCAATCTGGATATTAGGAATCCACCTTGGTAGCGATTATAGAGCTCCTCCCAGTTGTCCCTCACGAATTTCCAGGCAGCTTTCCTGCCCTGCTTGCTGCCTCCAGCCACGCCTCCGATCACCGACACCGTGTCCTGGGGACGTACCTCTTCCTGGGGAGGGAAGCAGTTCCTCACCTCCAGCCACCCCAGCAGCTTGGCTTCAGGTGTTCCTGCAGCCAGCCCAGCAACCACAGCAAAGATTTCACCCCAACATTTCACGTGCAACTCAAAGATTGAGGGAGAAGCAAATCCCTGAGTTATTCTCAGGTTACACCCACCAAAAAACCCTTATTTCAACTAAAAAAGGGAAGATTAGAGAGATTATTCTGGCTCGTGGGTAAATTGAGAGGTCAGACTGCATTTTGGCTTCCTGGGAATTGGTGCTGGAAGCAGAGCAGCGCCAGGAAAATTGGGATTAATTTCCACAGCACCAGGGAATCAACTGCTCTGAGCACAGAAAATCCCCACAGCAGGTGCCTCCAACCAGAGCAATCAGAATTTTCCTAATTTGAAACCAGCTCATTGAGAGGTTTCTAATTTGGAACCACCCTACTCAGATTTTTGTTCATCTGGATCCAGCTCACTTGAAATTTTGTTAACTTGGAACCAAGGCTCTCAGATTTGTGTAACTCTGAACCAACTCTCAGATTTTTCTTGATTTGGACCCAACTCAGCCAAATTTTTTCTTAATTTGGACCCAGCTCGCTGAGGTTGTTCCTGGTTTGGATTTCCCCAGACTCTGAAGACACAAGTCCAAGCCCGACCCAGGAGGAGAGCTCCTGCAGGTGGAGCCCAGCCCCAGGCAGGCTGTCCCAGGGAAGGTCCCAGGGAAGGGGACTCACTGAAAGTGCAAAGGTGAGAACTTTCTGGATCAGCTCTGGCTGGGAGATGGCCCCGAGGACGCGCTCGATCCGGTTCTTCTCCTCCTGCATGTCAGCCTGCTTGTGCAGCTGCAGGGGAACACATCCAAATATTAATTCATCGTTAATTCCACGCCTAACGAGCCCCCTGTGGGCGCCAGAGCTGCTAATTACTCAGCAGACCTAATCAGGGACAAATTGGCCTGGCCGGTGGCGCCGGTCCTTGCGAGGAACAAGGAGATTGCCACTGGTCTGTGTGAAGGTCAAGCAGCACAGGGAGAAATTCCCAAGGGAATTTCACACCAGCAGGGATTGGATAAACCCCAGCCCAGAGGATTTTTAGGGGGAAATGTGGGGTTTTGGGGAGTGACACCCACCTTGAGCATAGTGTCCAGGGTGGAGCTGTCCCCGTGCTTCAGCACAGTCACATAGACCTGGGAGAAAACCAAAAAAAACCATCACACTTCTGGGAATGGAGCAATTGGTATGGAATTGGCTTGGAACTCCACATCTGGAAGCACCAGCACTGCTCCCTCCTGGCTTTGAACTCTGCACTGGAGAGATGCTTCAACCCTTTGATGTTTTCAGGAGAATTCTGGCAATCCCAACAGCGGAAAATCCAGGATGACAAAAGGGACGCTCCCGTCTCCCACCCTGCCTCCCTCTCATTCCCTACCCTTGGGAATCCCCCTGCCAGGGGAGGGGGCAGGCTGAGGGGAGCCCAGAGCCCCCCAGCACCTACAGGACTCCTCAGGTCAGCAGACAGGATGTGCTTCCCCTCCACGTGCTCCTTGAAGCGGCGCCGGGCCTCCTCCAGCGTCGCCTTGTGCCCGGCCTTGCCCAGCTTGCCCAGAACCAGCCCCCTCAGGAGGGCATCTAGGTGGCCTAGGAGAGAGAAAAACCACAAAAATGGGATTATTTGGGAGATTTCCCCAGGCCAGCCCCCTCAGGAGGGCATCTAGGTGGCCTAGCAGAGAGAAAAACCACAAAAATGGGATTATTTGGGAGATTTCCCCAGGCCAGCCCCCTCAGGAGGGCGTCTAGGTGGCCTAGCAGAGAGAAAAACCACAAAAATGGGATTATTTGGGAGATTTCCCCAGAACCAGCCCCCTCAGGAGGGTCTAGGTGGCCTAGGAGAGAGAAAAACCACAAAAATGGGATTATTTGGGAGCTTCTCCCAGCTTGCCCAGAACCAGCCCCCTCAGGAGGGTCTAGGACAGAGAAGTAATAGAAAAATGGGATTATCTGGAGCTTTTCCCAGTCTTCCCAAAATCAGACCCCTCAGCAGGGTCCAGGAGTGAGGAAGAAGAGGAAAATGGGACTGTTTGGGAGACAAAACTCAGCACTGAAGCTTTATTTCAGCTCTGTGACAGTCCCTGAGGACATCCAGAGAACCCAGGCCTCCAGGGGTGTTTGAATGCCTCCCTCAGACTCATTTTCCTCCCTTCTTTCCTCACTTTCCCCCAAATTTATTGGCACGAGACTCCCAAATCCATAACTGAATTTCCCAGCAGAAATTCTCTCCCAGATCCCTGATGCCCTATTCCCAACCCCAAAACTGAATTTCCCCTGATGATTTTCACCCACCCCCAAGCTGGATTTCCCAGCAGTCCCCCAGACCCTGATGATTCACTGACACACAGGATTCCTGACCCCAAGCTGGATTTCCCAGCTGTTCCCCAGACCCTGACAATTCACTGACACACAGGATTCCCAAGCTGGATTTCCCAGTAATCCCCCAGACCCTGATAATTCCCTGACACACAGGATTCCCAGTGCCACAGCTGGATTTCCCAGCAGTCCCCCAGACCCTGATAATTCACTGACACACAGGATTCCCAGTGCCACAGCTGGATTTCCCAGTAATCCCCCAGACCCTGATGATTCACTGACACACAGGATTCCCAAGCTGGATTTCCCAGCAGTCCCCCAGACCCTGACAATTCACTGACACACAGGATTCCTGACCCAAGCTGGATTTCCCAGCTGTTCCCCAGACCCTGATGATTCACTGACACACAGGATTCCCAAGCTGGATTTCCCAGCTGTTCCCCAGACCCTGATGATTCACTGACACACAGGATTCCTGACCCAAGCTGGATTTCCCAGCTGTTCCCCAGACCCTGATGATTCACTGACACACAGGATTCCCAAGCTGGATTTCCCAGTAATCCCCCAGACCCTGATAATTCCCTGACACACAGGATTCCCAAGCTGGATTTCCCAGCAGTCCCCCAGACCCTGATGATTCACTGACACACAGGATTCCCAAGCTGGATTTCCCAGCAGTCCCCCAGACCCTGATGATTCACTGACACACAGGATTCCCAAGCTGGATTTCCCAGCAGTTCCCCAGACCCTGATGATTCCCTGACACACAGGATTCCCAAGCTGGATTTCCCAGCTGTTCCCCAGACCCTGACAATTCACTGACACACAGGATTCCCAAGCTGGATTTCCCAGTAATCCCCCAGACCCTGATGAGTCACTGACACACAGGATTCCCAGTGCCACAGCTGGATTTCCCAGCAGTTCCCCAGACCCTGATGATTCACTGACACACAGGATTCCCAATGCCACAGCTGGATTTCCCAGCAGTTCCCCCAGACCCTGATGAGTCACTGACACACAGGATTCCCAGTGCCACAGCTGGATTTCCCAGCAGTTCCCCCAGACCCTGATGATTCACTGACACACAGGATTCCCAAGCTGGATTTCCCAGCAGTCCCCCAGACCCTGATAATTCACTGACACACAGGATTCCCAAGCTGGATTTCCCAGCAATCCCCCAGACCCTGACAATTCACTGACACACAGGATTCCTGACCCCAAGCTGGATTTCCCAGCAGTTCCCCCAGACCCTGATGATTCACTGACACACAGGATTCCCAAGCTGGATTTCCCAGCTGTTCCCCAGACCCTGATGATTCACTGACACACAGGATTCCCAGTGCCACAGCTGGATTTCCCAGCTGTTCCCCAGACCCTGATGATTCACTGACACACAGGATTCCCAGTGCCACAGCTGGATTTCCCAGCAGTCCCCCCAGACCCTGACAATTCACTGACACACAGGATTCCCAAGCTGGATTTCCCAGCAGTTCCTCCAGACCCTGATGATTCACTGACACACAGGATTCCCAAGCTGGATTTCCCAGTAATCCCCCAGACCCTGATAATTCCCTGACACACAGGATTCCCAAGCTGGATTTCCCAGTAATCCCCCAGACCCTGATAATTCCCTGACACACAGGATTCCCAAGCTGGATTTCCCAGCTGTTCCCCCAGACCCTGACAATTCACTGACACACAGGATTCCCAGTGCCACAGCTGGATTTCCCAGCAGTCCCCCAGACCCTGATGACTGCCACCCCCCCAGCAGTTGCCAGCCCCAGCAGAACTCTCCTACCCTCTCCAGGTTTGGGGTCCCAGCCCAGCCTCTCCCCGATGGGGGAGAAGACGTCTCTGACGAACACCTGGATGTCCTCGTAGAAGTCTGTGTGGGACAGGAGCGTGCCCAGGATGCCCAGGTTGCAGCTCAGGTCGCTCCACACCGTGTAGTTGGGCTCGTTCACAAAAGCTTCCATCACCTTCAGCACCTCCACGGTGCTGATGATTCCAGCTCGGGCCTGGGGAAGAGGGAAAAAAAGAAAAACAGAGATGAATCCCTTTGTTAACAGCTCATCCATTTACTTTATCGAGTAATAGGAAAATACAGGGATTAATCCCATTTTCCATGGGATTGCCCCATTCCCAGAGGATTTTGCCCCAATCTCAGAGGATTTTGCCCCAATCTCAGATGATTTTCCCCATTCCCAGATGACTTTGCCCCATACCCAGAGGATCCCCCCGTTCCCAGAGGATTTCCCCCCGTTCCCAGATAATTTCCCCCACTCCATTCCCAGAGGATCCCCCCATTCCCAGAGGATCCCCCCATTCCCAGCTGCTCCCCCATTCCCCACCAGGGCTCACCAGGGAGAAGAGGTCGTTCTGCAGCCCCAGCTGACCCCCCCCCATTCCCAGCTGACCCCCATCATTCCCAGCTGATCCCCCCATTCCCAGCTGACTCCCCCCATTCCCAGCTGACCCCCCCCATTCCCAGCTGTTCCCCCCCCATTCCCAGCTGACCCCCCCCATTCCCAGCTGTTCCCCCCCCATTCCCAGCTGACCCCCCCCCCATTCCCAGCTGCTCCCCCCCATTCCCAGCAGCCCCCCCACCATTCCCACCAGGGAGAAGAGGTCGTTCTGCAGCCCCAGCTGATCCCCCATTCCCAGCAGCCCCCCCTCATTCCCAGCAGCCCCCCCCCATTCCCAGCAGCCCCCCCTCATTCCCAGCAGCCCCCCCCCATTCCCACCAGGGAGAAGAGGTCGTTCTGCAGCCCCAGCAGCCCCCCCCCATTCCCAGCAGCCCCCCCCCATTCCCAGCAGCCCCCCACCATTCCCAGCAGCCCCCCCCATTCCCAGCAGCCCCCCCCCCATTCCCACCAGGGAGAAGAGGTCGTTCTGCAGCCCCAGCTGACCCCCCCCATTCCCAGCTGTTCCCCCCCCATTCCCAGCAGCCCCCCCCCATTCCCAGCAGCCCCCCCCCATTCCCAGCAGCCCCCCCTCATTCCCAGCAGCCCCCCCCCATTCCCACCAGGGAGAAGAGGTCGTTCTGCAGCCCCAGCCTGTCGACGGGTGGCAGGGACAGGTCCTTGATGGCGGGGATCAGGCTCTCCAGCATGGCCGGGCTGTACTGCGTGCGGTAGAAGCCCACGGTGCCCAGGTTCAGCTGCAGCACAAACCACACAGGCTCAGCAAGCACACAGCCACAGGGCTCTGAGTCTCCACAGGGGCTGGGCTCGGGCAGGTTCAAGTGAAACCTGGCTCATCTTTGGGTGTTTAAATAAAACGTCGCTTTCTGTTACGCGTAATTACGGAAAATGTGATTTATGTTAACACAGAGTTGCATATACGTGTCTAAAATATGTCTTTGTGTCAATCCCTATCTATATAAAATATGGTTTTGTATTTATAGTTATCTATCTAAACTTTATAGGCATTTTCTAAAATCTCTCTGTATCTATATATATTTATCCAAAAATGTATCTTTATATTGTTATATGTTTAAAATAGGCCTTATATTTATGCATCTTTATATAAAATAAATCTTCATATTTATCTAAAATACATAGCTCTATATATGTGGTTTATGTATGAAAAGCATAGGTAGGAAAACTATATATAGAAAACAAATATATTAAATGATGTATTAATATATATTATATGCATATAGGAATTATAATTTAAAAACATATAAATATATTGTATATCTTTATATTCTATTATATTACTTTAATATATCTATACATTAAAATAATATCATGTATAGACATATATATAGTTAAGAATTTAAATATAAATTTATAATAGTAAGAGATATATTTAATACATGGCATAGTGTATATAATGATTGTAATAATTATAACTATTACAATGGCAATGAGACAATAGTACAATAACCATAATAACAATAATTGCAATAATAATGATAACCATGACTAAAAATACACCACATCTCAACTCGAATCCTGCCTTTAATTTCACGTTTTTTTCCAGGTTTGAATTCCCAAGAAATTCCAGTTGGCATTGTAGGAAAATGGAACCAAAACTCCACTGCAGCACAGGGAAGAAAAGAAGGGGGGAAGGGAAATAGAGGAGGAAAATGAAATTGTCAGCCTCACCTTGACCCACTGCTCAGGTTTGGTGTCCTTCAGCACCACTGTGAGCTCGGGCTTGTCCATCAAAATCTGCATTTTGGCACAGGCGGGGTCCTCGCTCGTGCAGATGCTGATGGGCACCATCCACATGGGCAAATCCTCCCCTGGACAGAGAAAAACAGGGAAATGGTGTAAAACAGAGAAACGGCCCAAAAACTGCCCTGGGTCAGCACTGACAATGAAACTGGACAGAGAAAAACAGGGAAATGGTGTAAAACAGAGAAACGGCCCAAAAACTGTCCAGGATCAGCACTGACAATGAAACTGGACAGAGGGAAATGGTGTAAAACAGAGAAAGGGCCCAAAAACTGCCCAGGATCAGCACTGACAATGAAACTGGACAGAGGGAAAAACAGGGAAATGGTGTAAAACAGAGAAACGGCCCAAAAACCACCCAGGATCAGCACTGACAATGAAATTGGACAGAGAGAAAACAGGAAAATGGTGTAAAACAGAGAAACGGCCCAAAAACCGCCCTGGATCAGCACTGACAATGAAACTGGACAGGGAAAAACAGGGAAATGGTGTAAAACAGAGAAATGGCCCAAAAACTGCCCTGGATCAGCACTGACAATGAAATTGGACAGAGGGAAAAACAGGGAAATGGTGTAAAACAGAGAAACGGCCCAAAAACCACCCAGGATCAGCACTGACAATGAAATTGGACAGAGGGAAAAACAGGGAAATGGTGTAAAACAGAGAAACAGCCCAAAAACTGCCCAGGGTCAGCACTGACAATGAAACTGGACAGAGAAAAACAGGGAAATGGTGTAAAACAGAGAAACGGCCCAAAAACCACCCAGGATCAGCACTGACAATGAAACTGGACAGAGAGAAAAACAGGAAAATGGTGTAAAACAGAGAAATGGCCCAAAAACCACCCAGGATCAGCACTGACAATGAAATTGGACAGAGGGAAAAACAGGGAAATGGTGTAAAACAGAGAAACGGCCCAAAAACTGCCCTGGGTCAGCACTGACAATGAAACTGGACAGAGAAAAACAGGGAAATGGTGTAAAACAGAGAAACGGCCCAAAAACTGCCCAGGGTCAGCACTGACAATGAAACTGGACAGAGAGAAAACAGGGAAAATGGTGCAAAACAGAGAAACGGCCCCAAAACCACCCAGGATCAGCACTGACAATGAAACTGGACAGAGAAAAACAGGGAAATGGTGTAAAACAGAGAAACGGCCCAAAAACCGCCCTGGGTCAGCACTGACAATGAAACTGGAAATAAAAAGGCCCAAATCTGAAATGTCAGTTTTTGAGGTAAAAATCTGAGGGAAAATGTCGGTTTTAATCTGAAGCAAAATGTGGGTTTTAGAGTTGAGAATATGAGGGAAATTAGAGTTTTAGAGCTAAAAGCCCCAAAATCTTTAAATTGACTTTCAACCCGAACATTTTAATTTAGATAAGCATGGGAGATGAGTGGAATCAGTGCTGGAATCAGCGCTTGTGCCCACCTGAGGTGTTTTTATTTCATTTATTTCAGCACCACCACAAACCAGCTGCTCCCCAGCCTCTCAGAGGGCCCTGGCCCTAAAATTGACATTTTTGGAAGAATTTTGAGAGAAGGAATGCTGCTCTCCATGGCAGGACATGGAAACCACGAGTGGGAAAGGCCCAAACTTGGATTTCCTCAGATTTTCCCACCTGGATCCAGGTAGAGCACAGGCCTGGAGCTGTTTCAGCCCCCAAAATTGCTGCTTTTGGATGAAAAACAACAACAATATCCCTTCAAAAGTGGGATATTTTGTGGTTTTGTGCCCACCCATTCCTGCTCTCCTCTTACCAGTATATGGTCCACTGGCACAGAATTTCTTCTGGACCAACTTCAATACTTTGTCATCTTCTTGCTGAGGGAAAAAAATATTTTAAAAAAGAAAAAAAGGCAAGAAAATGAGAAAAGGGGATGATTAGCATGTTTTATTTCAGTCCCTGCGTGTCAGTGCCCTCTGTTTCGTGGAATAATTTGGGTTTTTCCCCTCAGAAAAGGCTGGAACAGGCAGGGCCTGGATCTGCGGCCTGACTGCAGGCCAGGCCTGACCCTCCCTCACCCTGCAAGCTTGTGGAATAAACAGAATTGCAGTGGAATTACACAGACACTTCCCAAAGTCAGCAAACCCCAGGGATCCAGGGAGTTTTGGGGTGAATCTGCAGGGATTTGGCACCTCCTGCCCCTCAGAAGCAGAGCTGGGCCCACACGGAGCCTCCCCAACACAAGGGAAGGCCCAGAGCCTGGGAATAGTGATAAATCTGGTCTGAAATTAGGGCACAATTCCATTTTCACCACCCCTAACCCAAGGAAATCAGGGAATAGTGTTAAATCTGGTCTGAAATTAGGGCACAATTCCATTTGTACCACCCCTAACCCAAGGAAGTGCTCTAAATCAGGGAATATTGTTAAATCTGGTCTGAAATTAGGGCACAATTCCATTTGTACCACCCCTAACCCAAGGAAGGGCTCTAAATCAGGGAATATTGTTAAATCTGGTCTGAAATTAGGGCACAATTCCATTTTCACCACCCCTAACCCAAGGAAGTCAGGGAATATTGTTAAATCTGGTCTGAAATTAGGGCACAATTCCATTTTCAGCACTCCTAACCCAAAGAAGTGCTCTAAATCAGGGAATAGTGTTAAATCTGGTCTGAAATTAGGGCACAATTCCATTTCCACCACCCCTAACCCAAGGAAATCAGGGAATATTGCTAAATCTGGTCTGAAATTAGGGCACAATTAAATTTGTACCACCCCTAACCCAAGGAAATCCATGAATATTGTTAAATCTGGTCTGAAATTAGGGCACAATTCCATTTGTACAACCCTTAACCCAAGGAAGTGCTCTAAATCAGGGAATATTGTTAAATCTGGTCTGAAATTAGGGCACAATTCCATTTTCACCACCCCTAACCCAAGGAAGGGCTCTAAATCAGGGAATATTGTTAAATTTGATCCAAAATT
The DNA here is from genome assembly GCF_027477595.1 of Haemorhous mexicanus. NCBI lineage: Eukaryota > Metazoa > Chordata > Aves > Passeriformes > Fringillidae > Haemorhous > Haemorhous mexicanus. The sequence continues at coordinate 6,209,836 of NC_082368.1, forward strand.
AAGGCACAATCCGTTTGTACCACCCCTGATCCAAGGGAATGCCCAGAACCTGGGAATATTGTTAAATCTGGTCTGAAATTAAGGCACAATTCCATTTTCACCTGCTCAGCCTCCACGTAAATGAGTGGAAATCCCATTTGTTTGGTCCACGTGTTCATCACAGCAGCAATGGGTTTGCCACTGGCTTTTTCCAGGCTTTCCCAGAGATCCTCTGCAGGAGAGAAGGATTTGAATCAGGTTTTGTTAGGGACAGCATAGGGAAAGTTGGGCTCTTACTCCACCTTTCCCACTTTTGTGTTTTGTTGAAATTTAACAGATGACAGGCAAAAAAAAAAGGAAATTTTTAAACCTCCTCAGGAAGGAGAGAGGGGAAAAGCAGCTTCTTTATTGCTAAAAAACCCCAATCAATACACGTGGTGGAACAAAAATTAACATTAAATATTCAAAGAGAACAACATTTCCCTTTGGGTTTTTTCTTTTTATGTCAAAAATCGCTGACCAAACACCACAGATTGGATTTGGCTGATTGAGCCTTGATGTCCCCAGTTCCACTTTTGTGCCTGATCCACAAAAATAGAAGGTTTAAAAGCAAAAATATCGGACTTTGACCTGTTTAATCACAGGATCAATACTGCACAAGGCTCTCTTGGCCAACCAAAGAATATTTTAAGGTATTTTTCAGTGGTAACTGAAAGATATCTCACAAATATTGCAGGTCACCTCAGGGACAGAAAATCCCCAGGCACGCTGAATCCTGCCTGAGCAAGGCATGAAACTGGGAACAAGCCAGGAATTTCCAGGAATTTCAATTATTTCAGGTGCAAAACCAGCAGGTTTGAGTCCAAAAATAACTTCTGTGCCCCTCCCAGTGCCCCAGTTACCTGTGGCAGCATTCCTCTGCTGGAACTTGGTCAGGTACAGGTTCATTCCTTTCCGGAAATCCTGGGGACACACAAGTGGAGATGGCACAGGGGTCTCCCCTCCTCCTCCTCCTCCTCCTCCTGCTCTGCCTTTATCCCCAGGAATCAGGCAAGCAACCTTTAACATCACTAATTCCTTCTGTATTTCCCATTATTATTCTTCCCAGATAAGTTCAAACAGAGCTTGAAGCGGAGAAATTTCCAAAACACAGAACAACTTCATTTTTTTTTTTAAACCCCAGTAATTCTAGCTGTAAAAAATGCCCTGAGAATCTCCAGTTCTCTTCCCTTTACCTCATCCCCAATGTAGTCGTGCAGCATCCGGATCACAGAGGCTCCCTTGCTGTAGGAAATGGCATCAAATATTTCATCCACCTCGGAGGGATGGCCCACGCTGACCTGTGGGAAGCACCACAACCCCCAGTGAGGATCTGGGCTGCCAAAAAATTGCATTTGGCTCGTGGCAGCGTTTTAGAGGTGAAAATCTGAGGGAAAATGTCAGTTTTAGAGGTGAAAATGTGAGGGAAAATCAGTTTTCGAGGTGAAAACATAAGGGATTTTTCCTCTCCCACTGCTGGATTGTCTGAGGGGAATCTCTGCCCCCAGACAATGAAAATCCCCCAGATATTGCTGGGTCAGGGCTGGTTTGGAAGTTAAACATGGTTTAAGTTATGTTTTGGTGCTGGATCAGGTAAATTTGGGGATCTTCCTTCAATCCTTGGCTTCCCAAAAGCAGCAAATCTTTTGTTAAATTAAGATTGTTAAATTGTTTAATGCAGGGACAGTGGGCAAGGCACGCTCAGGGGGTAAAGCACTAAAATGCCCTGCTGGACAAGGTTCATTCCCAAAGTTTGTTTCACCAAACACTTTGTGAAACATTAGAACCCACAGGAATTGGATCTCTAGGAGTTGGATCTCGAGGAGTTGGATCCCTAGGAGTGAGACCTCTAGGAGTGAGATCTCTAGGAGTTGGATCTCTAGGAGTTGGATCCCTAGGAGTTGGATCTCTAGGAGTTGGATCCCTAGGAGTTGGATCCCTAGGAGTTGGATCCCTAGGAGTTGGATCTCTAGGAGTTGGATCCCTAGGAGTTGGATCCCTAGGAGTGAGATCTCTAGGAGTTGGATCTCTAGGAGTTAGATCCCTAGGAGTTGGATCCCTAGGAGTTGGATCTCGAGGTGTTGGATCTCGAGGTGTTGGATCTCTAGGAGTTGGATCTCTAGGAGTTGGATCTCGAGGTGTTGGATCTCGAGGGGTTGGATCTCTAGGAGTTGGATCTCTAGGAGTTGGATCTCGAGGTGTTGGATCTCGAGGGGTTGGATCCCTAGGAGTTGGATCTCTAGGAGTTGGATCTCGAGGTGTTGGATCTCGAGGGGTTGGATCTCGAGGGGTTGGATCTCTAGGATTAAGAGTTCCTAGGAGTTGGATCTCTAGGATTAAGAGTTCCTAGGAGTTGGATCTCTAGGAGTTGGATCTCGAGGATTAAGAGTTCCTAGGAGTTGGATCTCTAGGAGTGAGATCTCTAGGAGTTGGATCTCTAGGACTAAGAGTTCCTAGGAGTTGGATCTCTAGGACTGAGTTCCTAGGAGTTGGATCTCTAGGATTAAGAGTCCCTAGGAGTTGGATCTCTAGGATTAAGAGTCCCTAGGAGTTGGATCTCTAGGATTAAGAGTCCCTAGGAGTTCCCAGGGAGTTTTCTGGGGCACAGGGAGAGCAGAAGGCACAGAGCGCAGCCCAGCTCCGACTCCGCTTCGCTCAGCAGCCACCAGAGAATTCCCTTTGACCAGGGGAAGGAGGACTGACCTCGATGGGGTGGCTGTTGTCTAAGGCATCGAGCTCCTGGGCCCGAGTGTAGTCGGCAGACACGAACTGGGTCCAGATGTCGTACTCGGGGAAGCAGTGATCCACGCACAGGTACTCGATCCACGAGGCGAAGCCCTCGTTCAGCCACAGGTGGGTCCACCACTCCTGCAGGGGCAGCGAGACCAGGCGTGAGGGCAAAACCCACAGCCGCGCCACAGCCACCGCTGACAGCGCGCTGCTCTTTGGGGGCACCCAAACAGCCCTCCTGGGCAGGACACCAGGGAAATGTATGCCAAAAAAGGGATTTTGGAGGGACCACAAACCGCCACAGCCACCACTGACAGCGCGCTGCTCTTTGGGGGCACCCAAACACCCCTCCTGGGCAGGACACCAGGGAAATGTATGCCAAAAATGGGATTTTGGAGGGACCACAAACCGCCACTGCCACCGCTGACAGCGCGCTGCTCTTTGGGGGCACCCAAACAGCCCTCCTGGGCAGGACACCAGGCAAATGTATGCCAAAAATGGGATTTTGGAGGGACCACAAACCGCCACTGCCACCGCTGACAGCGCGCTGCTCTTTGGGGGCTCCCAAACAGCCCTCCTGGGCAGGACACCAGGCAAATGTATGCCAAAAATGGGATTTTGGAGGGACCACAAACCGCCACTGCCACCGCTGACAGCGCGCTGCTCTTTGGGGGCACCCAAACACCCCTCCTGGGCAGGACACCAGGCAAATGTATGCCAAAAATGGGATTTTGGAGGGACCACAAACCGCCACTGAAACATTGAATAATTCATTCAGCACATTGTGCTGCTGCTTAGCAGCATCCAAACCCAGATTTTGGGCAGGAGAGGAAGCAGATTTAAATAAAAAAAAGAAATTTTGAAGGGTCAATTACCATATTCCACCATTGAAATAATTATTATATCACATTATGCTGCTGCTTAGGGACATGCAAACCCAGATTTTGGGCAGGATAGGAAGCAGATTTAAATAAAAACAGAAATTTTGAAGGGTCGATTACCGTATTCCACCATTGAAATATTAAATAATTCATTTAGCACATTGTGCTGCTGCTTAGCAGCATCCAAACACAGATTTTGGGCAGGAGAGGAAGCAGATTTAAATAAAAACAGAAATTTTGAAGGGTCGACTACCGTATTCCACCATTGAAACATTAAATTAATTAATTTATCACATTGTGCTGCTGCTTAGGGACATGCAAACACAGCTTTTGGGCAGGACAGGAGGCAGGCTGGACTAAAACTGGGATGGGGAGGGCTGAGGTACCATGGTGACGAGGTTCCCAAACCACTGGTGAGCCAGTTCGTGTCCCACCACCAGAGCCACCCACTGGCGGGACGAGGAGCAGGAGTTCTTGGGGTCGATGAGCAAAGCAGTCTCCCTGTGGTGGAGAGGAAACCAGAACTCAGCAGCCAGGGGACAGCCCCAGGGGGATAAAAAACCACAACCCAAAGGAGGTGGAGTTACCTAAGAGAGGAAAAACCCCCCAGACCAACCCAAAATTTATCTCAGCGGAGCCGTGACATTCTCAGGGTGAGTTCCACAGCTGCTGGAAGGCTTTGGAGCAGCAATTATTTTATGGCATGCAAGAAGTGGAAGCAAAAAAAAACCCAGGCAGAAGGAGGAAAATTTAGTTTTTCTTTATCAAAATGCTCCCCTAGGTAATTTTTGTTAGCTCAGCTCCCTCTGTGCTCAGAGGTGGGGCAGATCCTGCTCCCCTCAGCGTTCCCAAAGGAATTCTGGCTCTTCCAAGAGGTGCCAGTGGCAATTTCTCCTCTGTGGCACCTCCCAGCCCTGCTCAGGGACCTCTGGAATGCTGAAATTCCAGGGAAAAACCTCCCCAAGGATGGGGCCGGCAGGTCCCCAAATGGGGCAGAGCAAACTCAGCACAAAGGGGCCAAAATTCACAGCTCCATCCCAAAAATTCTCCTCATCCAGGATAAATATATTCATCATTTTTTCCCCACAAGGAATGAAATATCAAATTTCATCATAATTGCAATAGGTGGGGGAAAATTCAAAACCTGGGCTCGAATTTGTTTTGGCTTTTTTAAGGCCAAATTCAGAGCAGAAGAAATCCCAAATTATTTCAGGGTTTAAAGTCCAAAGCTCACAAGTTGTTCAAAATTCAGGGAAATCCTGCTGACCACCAGCACAGAAAGGAATTAATATCAAGCAAAAGTGCAAAAGCTTGATCAGAAGAAGGAAAAAAAATCAAACTGCAAAGGAAGGCGAGTTAATATTTTTGATTTTCCCACCTCCACACCTTCACTCTGTGGCTGCCGAATTTACCTACGAGGTAAAATAAACTCTCCCAGCTGTGTCAGGAGATTTTATGGGGGAAAAAGGGGCCAAGAAGGTTTTTACCTTTTAAAACCCTCAGGCAGTGGCTGATTTTTGCCTCCCTAAGCTGTGACACCACCACCAAAATCACCAAACCAAACTAAAAACTGAAAGGATTGGTTCTGTCTGGTTTGGGATGACACCCAGCAATTAGAGCTGCCTCAAATGAATCCAATTAACTCCAAGAATTAATGAACAGAGAGGGGGAAAGACAGTATTTTAACATCATACCTATAAGTAACAAGGCCCCAGTTCTCCATGGCACCTTTATAAAATAAATACAAAGGTTTATTGATATTGATCCACACCTCTTCCTAAAGGTTTTTTTAATAAAAAAGTTCAAATAAAATACAATTTCAGCAATAAAGTGAGTTACTTTACCAGCAGCAAAGTCTGCAATAGCTATGAGATCAATTTTAGGAAGAGGGTAAGGAACATTGAAGTAGTCCTTATAAAAAGGCAGAGTTTTAGCAGCAACCTGTAAGAAACGAGAGGAGAAGTGTTCTGTTAACCTGGGGCTGGGCAACACTTGGGAAATTGTGACTGAAACAAAGGAATTGTGGTTAAAACTAGGAAATTCTGACTGAAACAAAGGAATCGTGGCTGCAATTAAGAAATTAGGATTGAAACTAAGGAATTATGACTGAAACTAAGAAATTTTGGGTGAAATTAGGAAATTACGAATGAAACTAAGAATTTATGACTGAAACTAGAAAAAAACCCCAAAACTCCCAGATTTCAGTTAATGACTAGACCCCAAACCCCCTCAACCTGATCCAGATTTACCTCCACAGCGAACTTGCCCTTCTTGGCAAAAAGAACCCCAAAAACCAGGAATACAACCCACAAAAAACCCACCAAAAAACCCATGAAAATACCCCAAAACTCGCTGATTTCAGTGAGTGACCCAAACCCCCCAAACCTGTCTCAGATTTACCTCCAGGGCGAACTTGCCCTGCTCGGCCTTGCCCACGGGCGTGTAGACGCACACCAGCACACCATGTACAACCCACAAAAAATGAACAAAAAAAACCCCCCAAAAAACCCCAAACCTCGCTGATTTCAGTGAGTGACCGGATCCCAAACCTGTCTCAGATTTACCTCCAGGGCGAGCTTGCCCTGCTCGGCCTTGCCCACGGGCGTGTAGACGCGCACCAGCACACAGTGTGAACCCACAAAAAATGAACAAAAAAAAACCTCAAAAACCCCAAACCTCGCTGATTTCAGTGAGTGACCAGACCCCAAACCCCCCCAAACCCACCCCAGATTTACCTCCAGGGCGAACTTGCCCTGCTCGGCCTTGCCCACGGGCGTGTAGACGCGCACCAGCACACAGTGTGAACCCACAAAAAATGAACATAAAAAAACCCCAAAACCCCAAAACTCACTGATTTCAGTGAGTGACCAGACCCCAAACCTGTCTCAGCCTCACCTCCAGGGCGAACTTGCCCTGCTCGGCCTCGCCCATGGGCGTGCAGACGCGCACCAGGACACCGTGGGCAACCCACAAAAAACCCCAAAAAACCCCAAAACTCGCTGATTTCAGTGAGTAATCGGATCCCAAACCCCCCAAACCTGTCTCAGCCTCACCTCCAGGGCGAACTTGCCCTGCTCGGCCTTGCCCATGGGCGTGTAGACGCGCACCAGCACACCATGTACAATCCACAAAAAATGAACAAAAAAAAAAACCCCAAACCCCAAACCTCACTGATTTCAGCGAGTGACTGGATCCGAAACCTGTCTCAGATTTACCTCCAGGGCGAGCTTGCCCTGCTCGGCCTTGCCCACGGGTGTGTAGACGCGCACCAGGACACCATGTACAATCCACAAAAAATGAACAAAAAAAAACCCCCAAACCCCAAACCTCACTGATTTCAGTGAGTGACCAGACCCCAAACCCACCCCAGCCTTACCTCCAGGGCGAACTTGCCCTGCTCGGCCTTGCCCACGGGCGTGTAGACGCGCACCAGCACGCCGTCCTGCGAGCGCGCCTCCACGAAGTCGTACTCGCCCACCACGAAGGCCACCAGGTAGGTGGACATGACGGGCGAGCGCGCGAACTTCACCTCCACCAGGCTCTCGTCGTCGGGGTACGGCCGCCGCTCCAGCACGTTCTGGGGACACCACACAGGGTTGGGGGCACGCCTGGCAAGGGGCTCCGAAGGGGAGCCTGGCCCTAGAGGCTGTTTGGTTACGAGGCAAGGAGCGTGAGGAGCTGGGGGGTGTTCGGATTCGAGCAGCTCGTTGTGTTAGGAAAGGGAAGGTCGGGTCTAATCAGCAGAGAAAGTCCAGGTTCTTAGCAAATAATCGAGGGGTTAGGCAATAAAATCCCAAAGGGAAACCCACAAAAAGCAGGGAAACAAGAAAGAAAAAGCCAAGGGAAAAAATAAAAACAAAACAAACCCGCCCCCCCAAAATTCAAGGGAAAACCCCAAATTCAAGGGATTTGATGTTTTCAAGCAGTTCTCTCGTGGCTGAAGTGCCCCATCCCAGCTGGAGCTGTGATTTTATTGCCATAAAATATTAATAAATAATATAAATATTAACTATTATTTATTTATTATTACTAACTACAATGTAATATATTTATTATATACCGTAATTATAATTATATGTGATATATTACAATATAATTATAATTACAGTATATAATAAACATAATATACAAAAATGTTATATAGTAAATTTATTTTCATATATTTCTATTGATAATATTAGCATACTATTGATATGCTAATAATTTTTTGTTTATATTTGAGTTATTTCCCATTAGAAACTAGAGAGCATCAATCCCACCCCAGCAAGGCACCCCCCTAAATCCAAACACAAAAACCCCGTGGCAGGGCCAGGCCAGGCTTTATTTACTTATAAATAAATTTCTTTATAATTTATTTATAGATAAATAAAGCCTATTTTAAACCCCATTCTTCTCCAGCAACATCACCCAAAAACACATGCAGGCAGCAAATCAGAACTGCTCATTTGTGTTTGTTTGTGTTTATTCTGTGTTTATTCCACATTTTGTCCCAGCTCTGGACAGAAACCCAGAGAGGAAAACTCACACAGGATTTTTTCCCAGTCCCTCTTAATGGAGCAGCACATAAAATTAATTTTAATTTTGTTTTTTTAAAACCACCAGGTTTGTCCTGACATCAGATTTTGTGCTTCTCTCCCCATTTATTGCAGATTTTATTCCCAGCAAATTATTAATTATCAACGGCATATTTAATTAAACTATTTAGACACTTACCATATTTGACAAAGCTACTCTGTCTTTGGGAACCACCAAAGAAATATCAAACGTTGCTTTAATTGCAGGCTCATCCCAGCAAGGGAAAGCTCTGCGAGCATCAGTGGCCTGGAACAGAGAGAAGTGAACAAATAAATCACAGCAGATGGTGGCAAACACCACAGGAATTCCATTTATTTCCAGCAAAAACCCTGGCTGGTGCTCCTCAGTGCACTCCCAGCTCTGAACTGGCTTTTCAATCTCCCTCCACTCCTGGTTTCAAACCAAGCTGGCCCGAACGGAGCGGAGGCCGGGCAGGAGCAGGAGCTCTGGGGAGCCCAGGAGTGCAGAGACCCCCGGGGGGCCCAGGAGAGCCCCAGAGCTGCTCTGGGCGTGCTGGGGGAGCACAGGGCAGCGCCCGCCCGGCCCGAGCTCTGCTCAGGAGGCACAGGGAGGGAGAAGCCGTGGGAGCTTTCCATATCCAGCCACAGGGCATGGATGAAGGGAGGAAAACGTGTCCTTGCCTGCTGCCAGCACAAACCCGGGTTAGAAATGAAAATGAAAATAAAAATGAAAATAAAAATGAAAATTAAAAATGAAAATTAAAATGAAAATTAAAAATGAAAATAAAAATGAAAATGAAAATGAAAATGAAAAATGAAAATAAAATGAAATAAAAATTAAAATAAAATTAAAATAATATTAAAAATAAAATAAAATTAATTTAAATAAAATTTAAAATAAAATAAAAATAAAAAATAAAAATAAAAAAATAAATCTTAATAAAAATTTTAAAATAAAATAACAATAAAATGAAAATTAAAAATGAAAATAAATAATTTAAAAGTGAAAATAAAATGAAATAAAAATAAAAAATAAAATTAAAATAATATTAAAATTAAAATAAAATTAAAGTTAATTTAAATAAAATTTAAAATAAAATAAAAATAAAAATAAAATAAAAATAAAGATAAAAATAAAAATAAAATTTAATAAAAATTTTAAAATAAAATAAAAATAAAATGAAAATGAAAATAAAATTTAATAAAAATTTTAAAATAAAATAAAAATAAAATGAAAATGAAAATGAAAATAAAATTAAATTTAAATTAAAATTAATTCAAAATAAGATTTAAAATTAAAATAAATTTAAAATTAAGATAAATTTTAATAAAAATTTTAAAATAAAATAAAAATGAAAAAGAAAATGAAAGTGAAATTAAATTTAAATTACAATTAATTTAAAATAAGGTTTAAAATTAAAATAAAATTAAAATTAAAATAAATTTTAATGAAAATTTTAAAATAAAATAATAATGAAAATGAAAATAAAATTAAATTAAAATTAAAATTAATTTAAAATAAAATGAAAATGAAAAGAAAATGAAACTAGAGACGCAGGTGGACCCGGAAGCAGAAGCAAGTGCAGTGGCAGGCTCTGGGCCGGCCTGCAGCGGGGCTCACCTCGAACTGGGTGACGGCGGCGTAGCGCGTGTCCCCGCCGGGCGTGCTGTACTTGCTGCGGTAGAAGCCTTTCATCTTGTCGTTCAGCTCCCCCACAAAGTCGATCTTCAGCGTGCCTGTCCCTGCAACACGAGCACAGAGCTGGGCAGGGGCTCAGCCCGCAGCAGCACACAGCCCCCGCGGGGGTTTGGGCTGCTCTGAACACAGCAGCCACCAAGAGGGACCTCGAGGCTTCCATCTTCCAGCAGAACCTGGGGCAAAGGCTGCAGAGCCCGGGGTTCCAGGAATTGGGGCAAATCCATCAGGGAATGCTCGAAGCCAGGATGGAGCTCTGGCCCCGCTCAGAGCCCTCATTCTGTGCAGAAAGGGAAACCTGAGCTGGCCAAGATCCCACAGGATCAAACATTCCAGCTTCATCACCACCATCACCATCCCACAGTCCTTACTGCTCTTTATCCAGATGAAATTATTAAAAAATAATTAATTTCCAGATGAGACAGTTTTATCCAAAATGAGAAGCTGAGTTTGGCAGCCAAGGGGTTCCTCAGAGCTGGGACAGCTTCAGTCAAACCCCAAGGTGGGCAGGGAGGGAAATCCTGCACTAATCCCAAAGTTTCTGTGCCCAGAGGAGAGGCAGGAGCTGCTGCTGCCCCCCAGCAGCAGGGAAACCATCCCTGCTCAGGGGCTGGAGGCAGATTCCAGCACCCAGGAGCAGGGAAACCATCCCTGCCCAGGGGCTGGAGGCAGATTCCAGCACCCAGGAGCAGGGAAACCATCCCTGCCCAGGGGCTGGAGGCAGATTTCAGCACACAGGAGCAGGGAAACCATCCCTGCCCAGGGGTTGGAGGCAGATTTCAGCACCCAGCAGCAGGGAAACCATCCCTGCCCAGGGGTTGGAGGCAGATTCCAGCACCCAGGAGCAGGGAAACCATCCCTGCCCAGGAGCTGGAGGCAGATTCCAGCACACAGGAGCAGGGAAACCATCCCTGCCTGGGGGCTGGAGGCAGATTCCAGCACACAGGAGCAGGGAAACCATCCCTGCCCGGGGGCTGGAGGCAGATTTCAGCACACAGGAGCAGGGAAACCATCCCTGCCCAGGGGCTAGAGGCAGATTCCAGCACCCAGCAGCCAAAAGCTGCAGCTCCAGAGGCTCCAGAGCAGAGTGGGGATTCCAGGGAAGGAGCTGCAGCTCCAGGGCAAAGGCCCAGCAGGGAGGCTCTTACCTTTCTGCAGGGTGCTGGGGAAGGACAGAGTGACCTTTTCATCCTCATTCTGGTAGTTGAACCCTGTGGCGTGAACCTCTGGAAAGGGAAAAACATCGCTGGGATCAGAACCATCCTGGAAAGGGATTGGGCTCAAAACTCTGCAAACCCACCCCAAGCAGCCGAGCTGACAGCTCAGAGTCAGTTCTGAGTGATTCCGTGTGAGGAACTGCAGGAACAACCTCGTGGTGGGAGTTCCAGGAGAGAAAGCTGGGCTGAAACCCTGCAGGAAAGATGGGATTTGTGTCCCAGGAACGGTGAGACACAGCCCCAGATCCCCCCTTGCTGTTAAACTCTCCCATCAGTGCAGCAGGATTCCCATTAATCATCCCAAACCCATTAATTATCCCAAACAGGATGCTTAGGATTTATTTACCTCATTTGTGGCTCTCACTTTGAAAATCCCACTAATCTCCACAGCAGTGGGGAGGGGGTGTTTGCTCGGATTTAACCACAAAGTAAATGTTGATTTTATTTCAGAAATTACTTCAGAAGCAGGGCCCTGCTTTGGGGTTCCTGCCCTGCTCAGGCAGAGGATCCCAAAAGCACCAAAAATGAGGAAATTTGGTATTTACACAGCCCAGGAGCTTTTTGTGGATGCAAAAATCCAATCTGTGGGGCCAGGCTGGGGATCTGCAGGGGGATGAAACTGTCCTGGAGCACCTGGTGCTGCTTCCCCCTTCCTAATTCATCACCCCCTCCAAGGGGATGTGGATCCATCCTCATTCAGCCGAAAAACATCTGGAATAACCCCACAGAACCTCACTCTGCAAGTCCTGCTCCCTCCCTGCTCAAGCACTGCTGCAACCTGTAAGAAATGATCATTCCAGGACCTCAGAGCTGCTCCCAAGCAGCAGCTCCAGCTGCCAAAGGCGGCAAGCCCGGACACCTCCCATCCCCAGACAAAGCCCTGCCACTCAGCCAAGGCCCGGAATGACAAAAGCCGGGCTGGAAGGACAGCTTTGGCCACAAAAGGACTCGTTTTCCCGCTCAGGTGTCGCTGCGAGTGTCGGGTTCCAGCCGCGGCGCCCCGCAGGATGCAGCCGGGCTGTCAGCGGAGATCTCCGGCGCTGTTTGCTCGGTCACAGCCGCAGGCTGAGCTCATCCCAACCCCTGCTCCCGGCGGGAGCTGCAGCCATGCATTCCGTTTAAATCCAGCTTTCACAGAGCTCTGCTGGGGTTTACTCGGAGTTACACCGTGCTGGGGGGCAGAACACTGGAAGGCTCCAAGACCACGGCAAAAAACGCAAGGCAGGAACGAATCACAAAAAAAACTCTACAGGACCAATTTTAGGCTCTCCTGATCTGGGCTGAGGAGTTCCAAGATTTTAAAAACCAGCTGAGTTGAGCACTGAAGAAGGATCCACCCAAGGACACCCAGCTGCCAGCGAATGCCAGGCAAGCAAAAATTAAAGTTTGAGTTTTCTTCTTAAAACTGGGGATACTGAGGCAGAAAATGAAGATTTGAAGGAGAACAATCCTGATGGATGGCACTGGGTTCCAGCAGAGGAGCTGGTGCTGATTTTGATCCTGATCATTCCCAGAGCCCATCAGAGCAATGAGGGCAACCCTGGCCAGAGAGGGGCTGGACACCTGCTGGGAATTCACTGATTTATCAATAAATAAATCAACAGGGATTGATCAACTGAGGAACCCCAATTCACTGATTTATCAATAAATAAACCAACAGGAATGATCAGTTGAGGAACCCCAATTCACTGATCTATCAATAAATAAACCAACAGGAATTGATCAGCTGAGGAACCCCAATTCACTGATCTATCAATGAATAAACCAACAGGAATTGATCAGCTGAGGAACCCCAATTCACTGATTTATCAATAAATAAACCAACAGGAATTGATCAGCTGAGGAACCCCAATTCACTGATCTATCAATAAATAAACCAACAGGAATGATCAGTTGAGGAATCCCAATTCACTGATTTATCAATAAATAAACCAACAGGAATTGATCAGCTGAGGAACCCCAATTCACTGATTTATCAATAAATAAACCAACATGAATTGATCAGCTGAGGAACCCCAATTCACTGATTTATCAATAAATAAACCAACAGGAATGATCAGTTGAGGAACCCCAATTCACTGATTTATCAATAAATAAACCAACAGGGATTGATCAGCTGAGGAACCCCAATTCACTGATCTATCAATAAATAAACCAACAGGAATTCATCAGCTGAGGAACCCCAATTCACTGATCTATCAATAAATAAACCAACAGGAATTGATCAATTGAGGAACCCCAATTCACTGATTTATCAATAAATAAACCGACAGGAATGATCAGCTGAGGAATCCCAATTCACTGATTAATCAATAAATAAACCGACAGGAATGATCAGCTGAGGAATCCCAATTCACTGATTTATCAATAAATAAACCAACAGGAATGATCAGTTGAGGAATCCTGCTGCAGGAGCTGAGCTCAGAGCCCTGATCAGCCCAGCAATGCTCCAGTGCTCCCCCCCCGGGCTGGGGGGATTTCTTGGTGGATTTTTGGTGGGTTTTCAACCACCACCACAGCAAAGCCACGATATAAAAACATTTTTATTTTTTTTTACAGCTTCCAAAGGCCCCAGTGTGATCCTGCAGCCTCCTGGAACTCAGGAGTGCACAGGAATTGCCTCGGGTGGAGCTTCTGCCAAAGGCTGACAATGGATGCCCAGCTTCCTCCTCCTCCTCCTCCTCCTCTCTCAGCTGGAGTTCTCTCTTTGGGTTTGAACTGGAGGAATTTCTGCTGCTTTGGAAGTCTGAACTTGTCCCAGAAAGCCCAGGGGTGACCAGCACCAGGCTGGCAGGTGAAGCCCTGAAACCTTCAGGCTTTTCTAAATCTCCAAGCAGCTCCTTACACACCAAACCCCAGAACAGCAGGCCATGAACCAAAGCTTCCAAATTACATTCTCTCTCTCTTTTTTGTGTTTGTTTATTTCCTTTTTTGGGTTTTTGGTTGGGTTTTTGTTTGTTTGTTTGGTGCTACGTGTTGGGGTGGGGTCTTTTTAGGGTTTTTTTTTGGTTGGGTGGGTTTGGGGGAGTTTTGTTTGTTTTTGTTTGTTTTGGTGCTATGTTTTGGGGTGGTTTTAGTTTTTTTTTTTTGGTTGGTTGGGTTTTGGGGGTTTTGTTTGGTTTTTATGTTTGTTTTGGTGCTACATTTTGGGGTGGTTTTTAGGTTGTTTTTTGGGGTTTTGGGGGGGTTTTTGTTTGTTTTTTCTTGTTTGTTTTGGTGCTACATTTTGGGGTGGTTTTAGGTTGGTTTCTTGGGTTTTTGGGGGGTTCTGTTTGGTTTTTATGTTTGTTTTGGTGCTACATTTTGGGGTGGTTTTAGTTTTGGGTTTTTTGTTTGTTTGTTTTTAGGGGTTTTTGTTTGTTTTTTTTTGTTTGTTTGCTTTGGTTTTTGCTCTTTTTTTTTGTCCAAACTCCTTTTTCAATGGCAATAATCTAACCCAGAGCAGCAGAACCACGGAGCAGCCTGGACAATACTTTCTGTTGGAGGGGAAGGAGCTGCTCCTAGCGAAGCTGTGAGTGCAGCAGAGGCTGCCTGAATTCCTCGGGCTGGGAAACAAAAGCTCCTGGAGGGACCAGCCCAGCTCTGGAGTTTGGCACTGCAAGGTTGCAGCTTAATCACTTGCACATTACAGCACAGCCCGGCTGGGGAAAGGAAAAGCTGCTGGTGGCTCTGAGCAGCTGCAGGCAAAAAAGGGATTTTTTAATTTTATTTTTTTTTTTTGTCACGGAGAAAAAGAAAATAAGAAATGAGAAAATGAAAATAAAGGGAGGAAGCCCCCAGGAGAAAGATGTGTTACCACTTAAATCAGGAAAAACACACAAAACTGCTGCAGGTTTGAGGTGTGGAATGGGAGCACCTGGAATAAATCCCATTTCCTGCAAAGGGATCCAGCCATGGAGAATCCCAAATCCTGCTGCACCCCCAGGTGGCTCCCAACAGGGCCTGGACCCCCAGCCAAGACAAAGCTGGGAGCAAACCATGGAACTTTTTCAAAATGGAAATTTTTCAAAATGGAACTTTTTCAAAATGGAAATTTTCAAGGAACCCTTCTGTGGTGTGGAGAAGTCACAGGTAATTAAGGTTTAGGGTTGATTTTTTTGGTTGGTTTGGGTTTTTTGGTCGGTTTGGTTCTGGGAATTTTTTTTTGTGGTTGATTTGGTTTGGGTTTTGGGGTTTTTGATTGGTTTCTTTTGGTTTTTTTTTGTTTGTTCTACTTTAACCACCACCCAAACCTCTGGTGTAACACCCAGGCCCATCCCCACCACACTGAGCAGGAAAACACCAAAATCATGAATTCTGCCCTCAAAAGCCTCCTCAGCCTGAGTCCAGCCCAACCTCCCTGCAGTCCTGCTGCTGCACAAACAGCCCCAGAGCTGCTGGGATTCCCAGGGGAAGCTGCCAGCCCTCCAGGAATCTCTGGTTCCAGAAACTCCTTGGGATGCCCCAGGATCTGAGGAGATTCCAGCAAATTCCCCAATTCCAGCAGGATTTCACAGCTGAGAGAGGATTCACAGGGAGCTCCAAACTCCTTCACACCCCGAGGATGGAACTCAATCCCTCCAAAAACTGACATTTTTTGGAAGCTCCAGCTCATCCTTGCTCTTCCTGAGCCAAGGCATCCATCTGGACACGTGCACACCTCGGTGCTGAAATTCCACTGGAAATGTTAAAAAAAAAAACCCAACAGCTCTGGGGAGAAAATAAATATAAAAATACCCAGCCAGTTTGAATCCAGCCACGGAAAACTCTGGTGTTTTGAGCAGCTTTGTTCCATGACAGCATTGCTGGCACAGAGGGAGCCCAGAGCCCTCCCTGACCATCCCAGTTTTGGGATGAAACTGAGGAATTTCTGCTCCCCAGTGCTCAGCCTCTGCTGGTTTTGTTACTCAGTTCTTGCTGCTCCTTTGTGGATTACACAGCAGAAATTCTTCACTCTGACTTTCAAGCTGTGGGGATCCTCCCTCAGCTTCCTGTCAAATATTGGGCAATAATCTGATTTCCCTGCAAATCTGCATTACCATTCCAAAGTCCTGCCTCAGCTGTGTCCATCAGCAGCGGGGGCACGAGGAGCTGCAGCCAGATCTGCTGGGCAGCCTCAGGGCAGGGGGCACAGGGGGAAAAACCAAATTATTCTGCACAAAGGCCACCAGGTCTGCTCCTTGAACAGGAGCTGGGATCTGTTAAATAACACCTCATTCCCCCAGCTGCTTCTCAGGCTTGGGAAGGAGAGAAATCCCCAAGGATCTTTCCTTTTTAGCGAGGGTGAGAGGAATTCCTGCCCCCAGAAGGAAGGGTGGCAGCTCCTCCTAGCCACCAGACCTTCTCCCTCGCTGCACCCCCAGGAGCTGCTGTGGGCAGGGCTCCTTGCTGGGGAGCACCCCCACGACCCCACCCGGGCTGGGCACGGTGGGACCTGAACCAACCGGGGCCAATTCCACCCAGCTTCCCTTCCAAAGCCATTCTGCTCTTGGCACCTTCCCAAACCCCACAGATCTGCTTCTAACCCCACGGAGCCTGGGTGCCATGAAGGCAATTCATTTTTTTTTTAATATTTTTTAAATTTTCTAAATATTTTTAATTTTTAAACTATTTTAATTGTAATTTTAATTATTTATTTTAATTATAAATTTGGATTATCTTTATTTTAATAATTTTAATCTTATTAATTTTAGTTTTATTCTTTTCATTATTTTCATTCTATTATTTTCACTTTTTCTTTTAATTTTATTAATTTTAATATTACTAACTTTAGTATTTTCATTTTACTCTTTCCATTCTATTATTTCCATTTTATTTATTTTAGTATTTTTAATTGTATATTTTTCCTTTTATTCTTTTCCTTCTCTCTTAAATACATTAATTTCATATTAATTCTGTTTTTAACATGAATTACAACAAAGTTCCACCCCGAGTGTTCATGGTGCAGCAGTTTGTGAGTGCCAGAGTATCCTTCTCTCTTGAACAGAGAATTAACTCCTAATTAATAGATGCCTAGCAGGGCCAGCCTGAGGTGCCAGGGGACAGCCCCAGCACTCGGGGACATTTTCCCACCCCTGGGCCCCGGTCCAGGATCCCTGCCCGGCCCTTCCTGAGCTGAGCTCTGCTTTTCCACACCCGCCCTCCTCCCGGGGCAGCTCCCCCACGCCCAAAAATCCTCCAGAACCGAAAAAGAAAGCAGACCTGCCCAAGGGCAAAGCTGGGCGGGGACGTTCTGCCCGGCACCCTGGGGCTGCAGAGCCTCTGGGCTGGGAGGGACCTCGAAGGCCCCAGGGCCACCCTGCCAGGGCAGGGACACTGCCAGGGATCAGGGGCACTGCCAGGGATCAGGGACACTGCCACTGTCCCAGTGCCACCCTGCCAGGGACACTGCCACTGTCCCAGTGCCACCCTGCCAGGGGCACTGCCAGGGATCAGGGACACTGCCACTGTCCCAGTGCCACCCTGCCAGGGCAGGGACACTGCCACTGCCCCACTGCCACCCTGCCAGGGCAGGGACACTGCCAGGGATCAGGGACACTGCCACTGTCCCAGTGCCACCCTGCCAGGGACACTGCCACTGTCCCAGTGCCACCCTGCCAGGGCAGGGACACTGCCACTGCCCCACTGCCACCCTGCCAGGGCAGGGACACTGCCACTGTCCCAGTGCCACCCTGCCAGGGATCAGGGGCAATGCCACTGTCCCAGTGCTCCCAGCCTGGCCAGGGGCACTGCCAGGGATCAGGGGCACTGCCAGGGATCAGGGGCACTGCCACTGTCCCAGTGCCACCCTGCCAGGGATCAGGGGCACTGCCAGGGATCAGGGGCACTGCCACTGTCCCAGTGCCACCCTGCCAGGGATCAGGGGCACTGCCACTGTCCCAGGGCCACCCTGCCAGGGATCAGGGGCACTGCCAGGGATCAGGGGCAGCCCAGCTGCTCTGGGCACCCTCTCAGGGAGGAATTTCCCCCCAGAATCCCCTCCCGAGTCCTTTCCTCCATCTGTAAAAGTGCAGCAATGCTACAAGGACCTGGAAAGTGGCATCATGGAATGGTTTGGGTGGGAAGGAACCTCAGATCCCACCCAGTGCCACTCCTGCCATGGCAGGGACACCTCCCACTGTCCCTGGGTGCTGCCAGCCCTGGCTCTTCCCTGCACAAATGCACGGGGTGACAGAGCTGGGATCATCCCCACAAAACCCCCTCCAGAAATCACATTCCTCCTCCTCCTCAGGTCCCCAGACACTTCCGTCCCCTGTGCCCAGCCCTCTCCTCTCCTCTGTGCAGCTGCTGCACAGATAACTAAGCTCAGATCTACCCAAAGAACGCCTTCCTGCCACCCATCACCAGGATCTCCCACTAAACCATGGCTTTATCCAAGTGTTCTGTGCTATTTCCCCAGGGAAAGGGGCATTTCCCTGGGGAAAGGGGAGCCCTGCAGCTTTTTGGTTCTCTGAAGTGTGGCAGGAGCAGGTGGAATGAAGGGCAGAGGCTGCCTGAGAGCCCCAGGAAGGCTGTGCCCACTGTGAGACCCTGGAGCTTTCCTCCCACAGCTCCTCCTTTCCACACCTCAGCTGCTCAAGGCCCTCAGGTGTTTGCTAATCCCCTCCAGACAGAGCTGGGGAAGGCAGGGACTGCAGCTGAGTGTCACAAACTTCTCCAGCAACCCCCAGCCTTTCCCTGAGCTGGATGCCACCCCCGTCCCCTCCCCACAGTCACCCTTTTCCACGCTGTCCAACACTCAGAACATCCTGCTGGATGCCAGTTAAGTGTTTTCTGTGCTCTCCAAACCCTTTCCTGTATTCCCCACTCCAGGCTGTTACTGATGCATTCCCTGTCAATATTTGATTTTTCAACATTCCCAAATCCATAGGCACAGGTGATGTCCTTAGAAGTTTACACAATATCCAGATATCAAAATAATATCAAAGCAGCCCAGCATCCTCTGCCTACACTCCTCAGGAGAGGTGGAGGAGACTGAAGGAACTCCTTCATCACAACCAAACTGAAATAATTCCTTCACCATACCACAACTGAAGGAATTCTTCACCGTAACACCACTGGCAGCCACGAGAGCCAGCAGGGAATCAAGATAAGGAATCCTGTGCTTCCAGGGGCGGGGCTGGGCTTATCAAACCATGACATCATTTTGTTATCAGAGCTGCTGGGCTGCTGGCAGCAGCTGCAGAGGCAGAAATGAAAGCGGGCAGGGCTCCCACCTTCGTCTCCTTCCGGGGCGTAGGACGCGGTGATGATGTCGATGTCGGCGCAGTTCATCACGATTTGGTTGGTTGCATTTTTCACCTGCAAGAGAAACGCCATCAGCACCAGGAGAAACGGGAATTCTCACCTCTCATCCATCTAGAAAGCACCTCCAGCTCCTGCTTGAAGGAGAGTTGGGTGTTTGGGATGGTGGAGAAGGAGGTATTGCAGAGCACGAGCTGCGCTCAGCCACTCATCCCCACTGGGAATTATTTAATGCTGGGTAAAAAACAGGGCTGAAAACTTCACAATGGGGCCCTTGTGCAGGCCTGGGAATCCAAACCCAACCAAAACAGATCCTGAGCCCATCAGCCTCCTTTGGGGAGGGCCTAAGGGAGACCAGAGCGAAAATCTCTTTTGGAGATAGCACCAGCACAACCTCTGTGGGTGCTCCAGGCTGTCAGAACTCCTCAGCTCCAAAACATCTGCCAGGAGATTCTCCTTCCCTTTCCTGGGAGCTCCCCTTCTGCCAGCTCTTGGCTCCACATCTTTGCTTTATTTACCCAGTGCCAGCTCCCAGCGTAGGAATAAACCATGGGGCTGTGCCAGCTCTCTGTTTGAATGCGAGAGCCTGAATACAGAGGAATTCAAATTAAATAAAAATTAATTACAAAGGGGTAAAATATTTGGGAGTTAAACCAGGGAGTTATTCAGAAATTTATGGCTGGAACCACCAGAATGATCAGGCTGGATCAAGCTGGGAATCCTGCTTGCCCAGGACAGGATTTCTAGCAGGAGGCACCAGCAGTTTCTTAAATAAAGGAGTAAAACTTCCTGTAACAACCAACCAGATTTAACACAGGCACGAAGAACCTGCCTCCTGCCCCAGAATCAGCTCACTGAAGCCTGAGAAACTCCATCCCCTTTTTGTTTTCCCCACTGTTATAACCTGAAAATGCCCTGTGACCACCTGGACCCATCACTGCAGGTGTCTATGTCTGAACTGGGAGCCAGGGACCCGCTGGAGCTGCCTCCAGGAGAGATCAGAGGGATGGAGCAGCTCTGCTGGGAGAACACCTGGGAACAGTGGGAACAGTGGGATTGCTCAGCCTGGAGAAGAGCAGGGCCAGGCTCCCTGAAAGGAGGCAGCAAGGAAATGGAATGAACTCCCAGGAGTGCCAGGAAAAGGGGGAATGGGGCTGAACTGCCAGAGGCCAGGGCTGCTGGGACACGAGAAGGAATCCTTGCCTGGGCTTCCCAGAGAGCTGCAGCTGCCCCAGACCCCTGGCACTGCCCTCTGAGGCCCTGGCAGGGGCCCTGCCCAGGGCAGGGGGCACTGGCTGGCATTTCAGGGCCCTTCCAACCCCAACCCCACAGCTCCGAGCCCCTGTGCGTGCCCAGGCCAGCAAACAAACTGTCATCTGATTTTGTTTGTAAAGCCACAAGAAAAGGCCCAGGGGTCCCCAGGGCCTGGGACCCGGGCGAGAGGAGGGGCTGGGACAAACCAGGAATGTTCCTCAGTCATCTGGGACAGAAAGCCCAAATCTGAGTCATTTCATGGAGAAGGGAGGATGGAGGAACTGAAATTTGTGATTTCACAGCTGTAGGATGGTCCAGCCACGAGCCAGCACACCTGCAGGGAGGGCCAGCCCCACACACCCCAACCCAGCCAGCAGTTCCTCCTTGACCTCTCTGACCTGCCAAATATCCCTGGCTGATCCCCAGTTATGGAATTGTTTAATTAATAAATATTATGCAAAGAAATATTATCTATTTGCACCTTTTGAGCAGTGACTGTTGGTGCCTCCTCCCAGCTCCTGCTCCCCTGCAGGGGTGTCACTCCGAGAGGGGCAGCACGGCTGTTTGCACCTCTTGATGGAATTAAAATCAAATTAATCGTAATTAATGAACCCAACCTGACTGTGAAAACAAAGTTTTTGCAAAGCACTGAGAACAAGTCGAACAGCTGAGGTGACACAGGGTAGATCTGATTTTCCCAGGAAAGATTTACAACCTGAAATCCTTTTTTTTTTTTTTTTTTTTTTAAATTCTGAGTGCATAAAACTGAAAAGTTACAAAGCTCCCCCAAACCCAAAAATCAAAGCTCAACAGTTTTTACAATACTGGAGCTTGGGGGGGTTTTACAAGGTTTTTCTAAAACACAGAAAAATCAGGATGAGAAGTTTTTTCTAAGTGTCTGGAGACCTTTATTCAATCTGTAAACCCAAATCTCTCTGGATTTGGAGCTCTCCAAATTGCAGACAATGTGAGTTTAACAATGGGCCTGATCTTTAAAAAACAACTTTTTCCAGGACACAGCTTTCAGTGGAGCACTGTGCCTGCAAAATAAGAAAGTTTAGGTTTAAGCAGAGAAAATCCAGAGGGGCTCCTTAAACAGGAATTCTCCATTTTTAGATATTTTTGCCTCACTTCCCAGCAATATCAAGCCAGTTTTATGAGAGGCCAGCATAGAAGAAAATATCTAAAATGAGCCAGGAGGGTAAAAAAGTTCGTTTTTCTCACTATCCAAAAGAAGGGGTGAAACTCCCTGCACAGGCAGAAATTCTGCCTGCAGAGCTCAGCACCTTCTGAGAATTTAATTCCCAGGGGAAAATGACTTTTCCTGTTGCCAGCCAGGCTCCAGCAGGAGCTCCTCCCTACTCCAGGAGGTGCAGCCACACCTGTGAGAGCAGAAACAAAACAGGAGCAGAACCAGCCCCAGCACGGGGCACTTCTGGCCAGGAACAGCTCAAAAATGAATTCATTTTAAAAATGAATTTTTATCGTTCTGGAAGGCAGATCTTCTGTTAATGCCGTGGTTTTTGTGTCTTAAAGGCCAAAAAAAGCAGATTTCTGTACAAGGCAGAAGCAGTCAGCAACGTGTGGGGTTGTCACCCTGCTTCAGCTTGCTCTGGAATATAAAATACAAAGTAAGAAATAAATAAGAAATATCCTTTTCAGCAAGGAAAAAGAAGTAATTTAATGGAATTAATTGAGAGAAGAGCAGTTCTGCACAGCTCAGAAATCAGGTGGGCCAGGAGGAATCTCTGCAGGGAAGGAAAGGCTCAGGATTGTGAACTCCTGGCTTTTGCTGAATTGAATTGAATACTGAATTAACCAGGATTCAAACACTATTTTGAGGTCAGACTCAGGCACCATGAGCAGGGAAGGGAGAATTCATCCAGCAGGAGGAAACAGCTGAAACCCCCCCAAAAGTTTAATATTTGCTGGAAGAAAAGTTAAAAATGCCAATTATTTAGCTCTGCCAAACAAGACCTACAGGTGCTGTAAAGCTTTTGGTGGCCAAAGCAGGAAAGGATTTGATGGAAAATATTTTTTCCAATTTTTTAGGATAGCAGAAACAGGGATTTGAACTGCAGCCTAGGGGAAATGCAGGCTGAGGTGCATCCAAAGGGATCTCCTGGAGCCAAAATTAATTCCAGATAATTCCAATCTTGTCACACGGCTCCAGAGCCCTTCTCTAAAAGCAGCACTACAACAACTGCGAGTGTTTTTAGCAATTTTCTCTCTAAAAATAGACACCTAAATTTACTCTGGATTTGTGTTCCAGGGCGTGTCTTTTGTAAGAATTCAAACCTTCAATGAGGAGAGCAATAAAGAGATTTATTAACCTGCGTCTCCAGCAAACTCCAGGGGCCAGGGAGTCCAATTAACAACGCCAGGACTAATTGGCCCACTGGAAAACTTCCCTTGGTTCCAGAGCACATCCAGCTCAAGAGGTGTGGGATCCACAGGGATGAGTAAATCCTTTTGTGAGCGCTGCAAATCCATCCCAGTCTTGGGAATTAAGGGGCTCAAGGAGCCTTTTGGGGAGGCAAAAGAGGTAAAAAACCCCAATTTTTGAGCTGATGACATGAGGAGAGCTCTGAGGCTCTCCAGGCCCTTTAACCCTCCACTGCAGGTTTAATTTCACGTGCTGGAAATGAAAATTCCAAGGCTGGACAGCCGGGGATTGATGCTGGAGCAGCTCCCCACTCCCCAGGAGCACAAATACTACACCCAGCGAGCTCCACCTGGCCAGGGCTCCACTCCAGAGTGCCACCATTAATCTTTAACCAGCTCCACACATTCCTCAGGCCAGCAGATATTGCATCACCAACCCATAAAGAGCAGCAGACGAGCAGTTAAATATTGCCAAACCCGCCAGAGATGCATGAAACGCTGCAGCAGGGGTTTGAAAGAGCCCAGGTTGTAAATTCCTCCCAGATAAGTTGTTCTACCATCAAGGAACAGCACGGTGGAGTTTCCAGGCAGGGAGTGAACCAGCTCCAAGGAAGGGAATTCATGGGCAGGGGAACACCAGGAAGCTGGGAGGCAGCCCTGCCCCTCACAGGTGATCCTCTCAGCACTCAAAAATTCCATTTGAAAGCCTAAAGCTGGAGGCAGCTTTGTTTCTGCTGCTGGTCAACACCAGGGCCACACATCCCTTCTTTGTTCCAACCCTCCCAAGAGCCAAAAAGTGGGAAAAAAAAGAAAAAAGTAAAGTCTGACCCAGAGACTGAGTAATGCAAGTGCCCTGTGCTGATAACCAGGCCCTGAGAGCCAAGGCTGGCGTAATTAAAGCTCCAGCTAACAGAGGAATAATGAAAATGAACCATTTCCACCCCACAATCTTAATTGTGCTCGTGGAGAGGCATCCCCACGCCCTCAACAAATCAAGTTTAAATGCTGGGAGATGACATAAGTGGCAGAACAATCACAGGAGTGTGAGCAGGAGACTCTGTTCCAGCTCTGGCTCTCCCACAGCCACACTCTGTCCCAGCTGGGACCAGGCCTCCTTGTGAAACAGTTCATTTAAGGATTTTTGGGGTTTTCAGCTGTGATAAATGGGAATTATGGACTGTCAGTTTATGTAATTGTTACACAACTGCACGGACTTCAAAAGTATTCATGTGGCCACAAATTATATTATTTGAAAATCTGGAATAACCGGTCAAAGTTGTAATAGCTGGGTTACCAGAGCCTCCAGAAGCACAGCTCCAAAAAGGGCTGTGAGATCCAGCTTGCCCAGGTTTCAGGATCAGTCCTTTACCCAGGGGGACAATTCCTGAGCTGAACACGGGCACAAACCACAGGCAGGTCCCCACTCCTCCTTCCAGGCTGTGAAAGCTGCTGCCCCCTCTCACCTTGTGCAGCACCAGAGGTTTTATCCCCTGAAGATTATCTGGAGCTGCCCTGCAAGTGGCAACATTTATTATTGTGGCACGAAGTGCTTCGGGTTATTTATAGGTCCTAAAGCCAGCACAACTGTCCTGCCCCAAAGCCAAGGCTGGGACTTTTTTTTTTTTAGGGTTTGAAAGCCCCAAATTCTCCACAGAGGGCTGCAAATCCTATTACTGGAGTGAGTAAGAATGATCAAGTGTTTACTTGTAATACCTTGACTAAACACCACAGCCTGCACTAATTCCACTCTGCTCTTTAAGATGCCAAATAACAGAGCAAACAAAGCACTTTGCAGGCTCTGGAAAGTTTTCTCCTGGTGTTGGGGGGTTTTATTTTTGGTGTCAGAGGCTCAAAAAGCATCACTGGTGTGGATGATTGCCATCACCCAGCTGGGATGGAGCAGAGGATGGCAATTAATACGGATTGGGATTAAAGAGACAACTACTGTATCCTCAAGAGGAGGCAGCACGGGTATTTTCCCCACCTCAAAATCAAAAATGTTGTGTTTTAACGTAAACCCACTTTTGCCTCAGCGAGTTCACAGAGACTCCAAAGCCCCCAGGTGGTGCTGGAAACAGAACATCTCTGCTGAGCTCAGGTTCGGGTAGAAAAGGTCCTTAATTGAGGTAATCTGACCCCAAAAGCACCCAAAAATCTTATTTTCTAGACCAGCTCAACAAAAATACGCTGACAGTTAATTTTTGTTCATCAAGCCCTGTACAGAAAGCATCCTGTGGATCAGCTGGTTGTCCCTCTCCCCATCAAGGTGCAGAACAGCTCCCCTCTCATGTTGTGGGATCTCCCTGTGCTTTGGGCACTTGGCAGCCCCAGGAAACCTCTCCAGGCTCCCAGCCCTGCTCGGGCAGGTGAACTCACCCCTGGTCCACTTCCCTGCCCTCACTTCCCAGCAGCTGGGAGGTGCCTCCTCCTGGGTTCAGGGTGTTAAAAGTTATCCAAAATGAAGATACATTCTTTAGATCTGTTTCAAAAACCTCGCCCTCTGGGGTCTGCTGGTGTTTTTTCCCCTCCTCTCTGCTGTGGGAGCACCAGAGCAGCTCTCGGGGATGCGAGAAGGGTTTTTTACAGCCTGGAACCTGTGGGGTCCCTGCTTTTCCCTCCGCACTGCTGGGGAAGTGCAGGGTTCCACATCTCCAGGTGGCATCCTCTGCTCCAGGAATCCACCTGGACACGGCAGGATATCCAAAACACTCCCCAGGAATAAAGCCTGCAAAGCAGCCAGCCCTGCCAGGAGGAACCTCCGGGCAATTCCTGCATCCCAGAGAAGTTCCCGGGCTGCTCTCAGCGCTCCTCTCCTCAGCAGTGGCTTAGAAAGCCACTGCTGCCCTCCCCCCGAGTGTTATTTTTAACCTGGATGATTTCAGTGATCCCATTTACAGCCCCACAGCTGTAACAGGGCCGGGGTGGGAGGACAGGAATAGGGGGCTGGGATTAGAGCGGAGGAAAATGGGAATTTCTCAAACTG
Organism: Haemorhous mexicanus; assembly: GCF_027477595.1. Classification (NCBI taxonomy): domain Eukaryota; kingdom Metazoa; phylum Chordata; class Aves; order Passeriformes; family Fringillidae; genus Haemorhous; species Haemorhous mexicanus. The sequence continues at coordinate 6,235,758 of NC_082368.1, forward strand.
GCCCTTTTCAAACTGAAACACCCCAAGGGGCAGCAGCGGCCCTGAGGCTGGAACCAAACCCCTGAGCCAGGATCAAATCTGCCAGGAGATTTAGGTTTTCTTATTTCTGTCACATGACACAAAGTTACTCACGTCTGCTCGGGTTCCTGCAGGTCCCCAAAGTCACAAGATTCCCCATCACCCCCAGCCTTGGGCCTTCCCCGGGGAAGAACTCGCCTTCTTCTCTACCTGTGCTTCACATCCTGCAGCTTTTATTGCCTCCTTGCATTTATTACCTATTTAAAACCAGGCTTAACCATCCCTTCAGCACGGCAAGGCTTAGATCTGCTCACATCTCAAGACTTAAAACCTCCCTCAAATATTTTTTAAGCTCTCTGTGCGACCATCTAATTTTCAGGGGGGGAAAAAAAATCCCAAAACCAGTTATCCCTTTATAATTCTACATCTATCTCAAATCGCAAGGAAAAAAAAAAAAAAACGTGAAAGCAAATTCGGGAAATCTTGGCAGAGCAGCCAATGAGAATGACTGGGAGAGACTTGAAGGATTTCACAGAACTGGTTCCGGCTCTGAAGCACGAGCACGGCGAGCAGGATTTTTCTCGCCTTGCAGAAAAACGCGGCGTTTCGGCTCCGCAAACCTTTCCCGGGCTCTCATCCCCAGGCTCTCCTCGCCGCTCTCCATGACACCGAGGCCTACCCTGCCCGGGAGCCGCACCGGGGGGACTTCTCCTTTCACGGCTTGTTTGGCTTTTCCAGCGAACCCCCCTCCATGCCCAGCCCCGCTCGGAGCGCGGCGGGGTCCCCGGGGGGCTGGGGGCACCGGGGATCCCGGCCGGGCACACCGCGGCGCCGCCGGGGCTCTCCCCATCCCGGCCGGGCCGGCCCAGCCCCGGAGGAGCCGCCCGGGGGGACCCGCGGGGGCCGCGGCGGGGCTGGGCGGGGCTGCCCCCGGGCCGGGCCGGGTTCAGGGGGTCCCGGAGGGCCTTTCGGGGGTGTGGAGGGGGTTTGTCCGCCCATCGTGAATGGAAACACGGAGGGGAGGCGGGGGGAGCCCCGAGGGGCCGCCCTGCACCTGCCCGGCCGGGCTCTGGGGGGATCGGGGCCGGGGGTCCCTCAGGGCACGGCCGGGGAGGGGGCGAGGGGCCGTGAGGGCGGGGGGAAACACCGGGGGGACTGAGGAGGGGACTGAGGGGTCCCCTGGGGGCACGGAGGGGTCCCCTCGGGGGGCGCGGGCTGGCGGGACCCCTCGGGGGCGGGGCGGGAGGACGGGGATGAGGAAGGGGAGGATGAGGAGGCAGAAGGGGGGGCCCCACCTGCACGGCGGCCTCCAGCTTGCCCTCGAAGGTGAAGTCGATGAGGTCCGGCTTGAGGCAGAGCCCATAGTTGAGGGGGGACACGTCGGCGGGCAGCCGCTCGAACGGCCGCTTCTCCGGCATGGCGGGAGCGCCGGGGGTGCGGGGCTGCGCCCCCCCCGGCGGGGCGGCGGCGGCGGCGGGGGGGGGGCGGGGGGGGGCGGCGGGGGGGGCGCGGGAAGGGCGACGAGGCGGCTCCGCACGGACGCACCGAGAGGGAGCGGCGGCGGGAGCGGAGGATAAGGAGGAGGATGAGGATGAGGAAGATGAGGAGGAGGAGGAGGAGGGAGGGGCGGGGGCGCGCGCGCGCTCCCGGCTCGAGGCGGCCCCGGTGGGGGAGTGCGGGGAGCGGAGCGGGAGGGGGGGAGGGAGAGAGGGAGGGAGGCACGCGGACGGCGCGTGCGCGTGCGCGCGGCGGCGCCACGCGGCCGCGCACGTAGCGCGCGCGGGGGGCGGGGAGGGGAATGGGGGGGGGGGGGGAGGAAAGGCGGCGGGAGGAGTTGCGTAAGCGGTGGCGGGGAGTGCGCCTGCGCAAAGCCACGCCCCGCGCGGACACACCTCTTCTCTGGGCCACGCCCCTTCGCCGGTGCTGCGGGACGGGGCAGCCCCGGTAATGGGGATCCCGGTTACCGGGGATCCCGGTGTGTCTGTAATGGGGATCCCGGTGAGCCCGGTAATGGGGATCCGGTAACGGGGATCCTGGTGAGCCCCAGTAATGGGGATCCGCTTACGGGGATCCCGGTGTGTCTGTAATGGGGATCCCGGTACCGGGGATCCTGGTGAGCCCGGTAATGGGGATACGGTAACGGGTATCCCGGTGAGCCCCAGTAACGGGTATCCGGTAACGGGGATCCCGGTGATCCCCCGGTAATGGGGATCCCGGTAATGAGGAATCCCGGTGTGTCTGTAATGGGGATCCCAGTGCTCCCGGTAACGGCGATCCCGGTGAGCCCCAGTACTGGAGGATCCCAGTTCTCCCGGTAACGGCGATCCCGGTGAGCTCCAGTACTGGAGGATCCCAGTGTGCCCGGTAACGGCGATCCCGGTGCTCCCGGTAATGGGGATCCCGGTGTGTCCGGCGCAGTGCACCCCATTAACTGAGGCTCCCGGTGCTCCGGTTTGGACGGATGATGTCACACTGTTAGCTGGGGGGGTCTCAGGTCAGCTGGCCTGGGTGGGCACCCAGGGGCTCCTGGCTTTGGGGTGACACTGGCACGGGCGCCCCGTTAGTGGGGCTCCCGGTGCTCCCAGTTCAGGGGGATGACGCTCCCAGTGCTCTCACACTGGGGGGCAGAGCTGGAGTGGTGCCCCCGGATTGGGACACCCAGGTTTCCCTCTTTGCTCTCTGTATTTCAGTTTATTTCTCACTATTCCTTCCCCAACGAGATCTATTTTTGTTAAAAGTGATACTTTGCTGTGTAAAAAAGATAAGTCAGTGCTGAGCCAGGGAGAGAGCGAGCAGGGATTTGGGGAGGGGAGCCGGATTCGGGGTAGGGAGCAGGGATTCCAGGGGGGAATGGGGATTGGGGAAGGAAAAGGGATTTGGGGAGGGGAGTGGAGATTCAAGGCAGGGGGGAGCAGGGATTTGAGGGAAGGAGCGGGAGTTCAGGAGCGGGAGATGGGGTTTGGGGAGGGGAATAGGATTCGAGGTGGAGAGAAGGGGCTCGAGAGGGGAGAAGGGGTTCGAGGGAGGGAACAGGGATTTCAGGGAGGGAGCAGGGATTCACTGAGACCTGGAGGAGCCGGCGGCACGAACTGGGGCAGGGAGAAAGCACAGACAGCTCTCAGCACATGGCTGCAAAGACCCAGCGCTGCCGAGCCCGGGTTCATCCGGGGCTGCCGCGGGGCCGCATTGTGCTGCAGAGCCCCGGGGAGGGAAAGGGAGACAAGGGAACAGCTGGAAACAGCTGGAAACAGCTGGAGCCGTGCGGGGGGTTCAGGCAGCTGCCGCCCTGCTCCATCCTGCCAGCTCGCAGCGCCGCGGCGGGTGCGGAGCCCCGCGGGACACGGGGACACGGGCGTAGGGGGACATCGGCGCTGGGAGCTGGGCCAGGGAATGTTTTGGGATTTTATGGAATCCTGGCGGGGTTCTGGGCGGAAAGTCCCGTCTGCCCTGCAGCGAGGGAAGGGCTGGACCCCACGGTTTGGCGAGGAGGCTCCGTGTGGGGTTTGCAGCCGGGGGGATGGAACTGCACTCAGCCCGGCCGTGCCACGGGGGGACACCCCGAGGCCACCGCAGCCGGACGGCAGGAGAAGCCCAGCTGTGCCCCGGCCGTGCTGGGGGACTTTGCCAGGGCAAAAGTCCCGTCCCCTCCCGCCTGGCCGCGGCGCTGGCAGCGCGTGTGGCCGCGGGTGACTGTCCCTGGCAGAGCCACGGGAAGGTCAGGGCCAGGATAAAACTATTCCTGGAGCAGAGCTGCTCGGCTCCGCGGGAGGGAAGCCGAGGGGATTGTCTCCTCTGAGCTTTAATTCCCATCCCGGATGGCCGCGGTGTCACCGGGTGCCCTCCTGCCCTGCCGGGGGGACTCGGTGGCCGCGGTGGGCACGGGGCTTGTGCTTGGCAAGGGGCTCCGGGCACTTTCCACGGGTGCTGCCCCGCACGGGAGATGCTGGGAGGTGACAGATGCTGCTGTCAGCAAGAATCCGGAAAAAAAAAAAAAAAAAAAAAAAAAAAAAAAAAAAAAAAAAAAAAAAAAAGGAAGAAAGAGAGAAAAAGAGCGAGGCTCCACGGAGAAAGCCGGGGGGAAGCCGCCTCCTCCGCCGTGTCCCGACCAAACCGGGTTCTCCTGTAGTGCCAGACTGCGGAGGGCCCGGGGACAAACGGACGGCGTGCAAGCCAGGAGCTGCAATTAGCCCAGAGCCTCTGCAGCCACCAACCGCTGTCAGTGCTCCTTTCTAATTAGGAAAAACAAGGGAAAAAAATTTAAAAAGGGGAAAGAAAGAAAGAAATTAAATTCCCAAGGGAGGCTTTTCTTTTCTTCTCTCTCTCTCGCCGGAGTTTTCGCCGTTGCTGCCGGGAGCGGGAGCAGCCGGAGGGCACCGGCTAATCCTGCCTCGCAGGTCTGGGCCGCCGGCTTAGGGCTGGAATCTCTGGTATTCGGGAGCACGGGGACAGCAGCGCTCCGAGCTCTGGGGCCTCTTGCTCCGCGGGTCATTCCCGGGGGGTTGGGAGGCGTTTTTCCCTGGGTTTTCCCCTCTCCGCGTGTGCGTGCGGCTCTGCCCGTCCCCTCCCGCCCCACCGGGCACCTGGGACAAGTTGCACAAGGATGGAGGCAAACGTGGCCCAGCCCCTGCCTGGAGCCGGCGGGGACAGTTCGGGGCGGGTGCCGAGCCCTGATCCCAGCCCTGATCCCGCTCTCCCACGGGTCAGATCCCCACGTGGTGGTTTTGCAAGGAGAAGAGCACGGGTGGGCTGGGGACATCATCCAGTGCCATCTCCACGGCCCCATCCCAAATTTCCTCAGGGATGCTCCCAGGCCGAGCTCCCCAGGAGTCCCCCACGGGCAAGGACGTGGCTTCAGAGGGGTTCCGGAGCCCCCCAGCGCTGCCCACGGAGGTGAAACCGGCCGGGATGGCATCCGGGGCAGCCGGGAGAGCCAGCTGGGCTGGGAAAATCCAGCCCCACGAGTCGGGAGCCGTGGGAAAGCGCCGGGGCCGCGGGGCTCTGGGGCCGGTGACTCAGCCCCGGCTGCTCCAGGATCGGCTCCGCAGCCCCGGGGCTTCATCCCGGTTTTCCAGAGGTTCAACTTTTCCCACCGGGGGTGCTGCGGGAAGCGCTCTCCGCTGCTTTTGCCCCCCGCACTCCCCAGTGAGCATCACGCCGAGTTTTGGGAGGTGCTGGCGGGCTGCAGACGCGATCCCCCCAGCCAGGGGGGCCCGGCTCCCCCCGCGCCCCCCGGCCCAGCCCCTCACGGCCGCTCCCGGCTCGTCCCGGCTCAGATAAGAGCGCGGGCCGGGATCAACGGTCTCGGGCACAGCGGAGCCGTCACTACACATTAACCAGCTGTCCGATGGAGCAACGCGTCCTCGGAGCCAAGATCAACAGTCCCCAAAGCAAACTGGGAGCGGGGCCAGGCGCAGCGAGCGCGGCTGGAGCCTCCGGGCGAGCCCCCCGCCCCCGAGGGGCCCCCGGGCTTCGCACCCCCGGGCCGGGCTCGCCTTTGGCTCCGAGGGCCGGGCCGGGCCTCGCCCCGCGGGCGTGGGCGGGTGATGAGCATCCCCAGGGTGTCCCGGCGGCTCCCAGGGACGGGGTTTCGAGGGAAGAGGGTTTGGGATGAGCCGGTCTGTGTTGTAGGGTGCGGGTGCCGCATCCTGGATCGTCCCCGGGATATTCGGAGGGACCCCCGAGCCCCCCCGCGCTGCTGGCAGCATCCCGGGGGTGCCGCATCCTGGGCTGTCCCGGGGAAATCCGGAGGGACCCCTGCCCTCCTCATCCCTCCCCCACCAGCGGCTGCTGCGATGGGAAATCCCTAAAGCATGGCACAAACCCCAGGGAGCTGCTGCGGGTGCAGGAACCGGGGGGGGTTCTGCGGGGCCGGGGGGCTCTGGAAATCCGGGGAGGGGGTCCTGCGTGCCCATGGGAGGGGCTATGCAGATCTGGGGGGGAGCTTTGCGTGCTCAGAGAGGTCCTGCGGGTCTGGGGGGACAAATCTGGAGGTCCGGGGGGGCTGTGCGTGTCCAGGGGGGGTCACTACAGATCCAGGGGGGCTCTCTGCAGGTCTGGGGGGGCTCCGGCCCCCGCAGCATCCCCCGCATGGGGCAGGGTGGGGGTCCCGCCTGTCGCACGTGACTCGGTGGGGGATGGGGGCAGTGCCATCCCCCCTCCCCCACTGCCCGGGACCCCCCGCCCCCCGCACTGCACCACGCACGGGGGTCCCCCCTCCGCGCTCGGGGGTGGGCGGAGCCTCCTGCGCTGGCCCCGCCCCCCCGGCCTCCGCAGCCGATGGAATTTTCCACTCGCGGGCGCGGCGCGGGCTCCCGCCGGCCACGCCCCTTCGCTCGCGCGCGCCCCGCGCGGCCCCGCCCACACCTTCCCCTCCTCCGCGCGCATCTCGGCCCCGCCCCCCGCTCCCGCCATCCCCCGTGGCGGGGCAAAGATGGCGGCCGCCATGGCGGCGGGGCTGGGCCGTGCGGCCCCGCGGCTCTGCTGGAAGGTGCGGCCGGCAGGAGCGGCGTGAGGGGCGCCGGGGAGCGGCCGTGCGGCCGCGGGATGAGCGGGGTGGGCGCTGAGGGTGAGGGAGAGCGCGGGGAGCCGTGGCGCGTGCGAGGCGGGAGGGGAAATCAGTTCAGGCCTGGCGGTGCTGGGCTCACTCGGGCTCTGCTGTTGGCTCCCCTCAGGCCGCCGAGTCCCTGCTCCGTCCCGGGGCGCTGCCGCCCTGCGTGGTTGTGCCGGTGAGGAGCAGGAGGAAGGGCCCGCGGCTGCCCGAGTGGGCCCGGGAGCTGAGCCCTGAGGAGAGGGAGAGGCGGCTCCGGTCGGCGGCGCCGATCTTCCCTGACGAGCGCATGGAGCGCACCTTCTTCTTGGCTTGCACGGGTACGGCAGCCTGGCCGGGGTGACGTGGGAGAGAATCGGGCTGGATTCCTTCCCCACTCAGGCCTCCCTGCCTGATCTCCAAAGCTTTTGGTGCCTTGTTCTTGAATCCTGGAATCCCAGAGGGGTTTGGCTTGGGAAAGCGCCTCCAGTGCCACCCGTGCCAGGGCAGGGACACCTCCCTCTGTCCCACATTGCTCCAAGCCCTGTCCAGCCTGGCCTGAGACAGTTCCAGGGATCCAGGGGCAGCTATGGGTGCTCTACGAATTCCATCCCAGCCTCTTCCCACCCTCTCAGGGGGGAATTCTTTCCCAAAATCCCCTTTAAACTTAATTTTGAAGCCATTTCCTCCCTCTTCCCTGGGCTGAAGGAAAAGCAGAAAGCAGCATCTGTGGGCGAGCTTATCCCAGGAATTCTCTCTCAGAAATGCTCCAGTGGGAGAAGTTATCTTCTTTCCCTGGGCTCTGAGCCTCCTCCTGAGCTGCTTTCCCCCCCCCAGGTGAGATCATGGATCCCTACGTCCCCCCCGAGGGCGATGCCCGCCTGACCTCGCTGTCCAAGGACGGCGTGAAGCAGCAGATGCAGAAGCTGAGGCAGACAGCGGCCTCCCAGCTGGCGTACGTACCCCTCCCTCGCTAGTGAGCTTCATTCACCCCTCGTGCCCTGTCCTGGCTCTGTCCATGGCAGTTATTCCTCCCCCGCTCCCCTCCAGGCCAACCAGGAACCCCAGATCCCCTCACAACACCCTCAAACCCACCCAGGACCCCTCTGTGACCCCCCTTGGGACACCCAGGATCCCCCCAAATCCTCTTCAGGACCCCCCTGTGTCCCTCCAGGATGCTCCATATCCCCTCAAAACTCCTTGGGATCCCCCCACATCTACCCAGGACCCCCCTGTGACCCCCCTTGTGTTCCCTCCAGTCACCTCCAGGACACCTGGGACCCCCCCAGTCCCCACCAGGACATTCCTCTGGACCCTGAGGTCACCTCCAGTCTACCCAGACCCCCCCAAATCCCCTCAGAACTCCCCCAAACCCCCCCCAGGACATTCCTCTGGACCCCGAGGTCACCTCCAGTCTACCCAGACCCCCCCAAATCCCCTCAGAACTCCCCCAAACCCCCCCCAGGACCCCCCTGAGTCCTCCCAGGTCACCTCCAGGACCCCCCAGACTCCCCCACATCCTCTCAACCCCCCCCAAACCCCCTCTGTGAGGGGGCTGAGGCATCTCTGGATGATTTTTAGCATTAAAGGTCTGTTTCCTCCCTGCTTTTCCCATTTTTGTTGTTGTTCCCCTTCCCCTGGCGTTCCCACCTCTCCTGCTGGGAACAGCCACGCTGTGCACTCCCAATTTTTTTGGGATTCTTTGGATTTGGCTCTTTTATGACCACCTGAAGGTTTTGGCTTAGTGGGGGATCTCCAGTTCTCAGCTGGTAAAAGCTGGGATTGACTCCTGTAGGACCCAAACATCCAGGACAGCTCCAATCCTGTTCTTTCTTTGATCTTCTCCTTCCCAGCCTGCGGAAGATCAAGGATCACGACCCGGATTTCAGCACCAAAACCTTCCCTGAGAAAGCCCAGGAGATATTTATTGAGGCCCACAACTCCCTGGCAAAGTGAGGCCCTTCCTGACCCACGGGGAGCTGGAGTTTGTGAGGGGGAAAGGTGGAATTTGTGTGGGGAAAATGGGGGAATTTGTGAGGGGGGAAATGCAAGAATTTGTGTGGGGAAAATGGGGGAATTTGTGAGGGGGAAAAGGGGGGAATTTGTGTGGGGAAAATGGGGGAATTTGTGGGGAGGAAATGGGGGAATTTGTGGGGAGGAAATGGGGGAATTTGTGTGGAGGAAATGGGGGAATTTGTGTGGGGGAAATTGAGAATTTGTGTGGGAGAAAAAGCGGAAATTTGTGTGGGGGGAAAAGCGGAAATTTGTGTGGGGGAAATGCAAGAATTTGTGAGGGGGAAAAGCAGGAATTTGTGGGGAGGAAATGGGGGAATTTGTGTGGGGGGAAAGGTGGAATTTGTGTGGGAGAAAAAGCAGGAATTTGTGGGGAGGAAATGGGGGAATTTGTGAGGGGGGAAAGGGGGAATTTGTGAGGGGAAAGCAGGCAGCTGGGTGAAAGCTGGAATTTGTGGGGAGAACTGCAGGGATTTGAGGGGACAGCAGGGATTTTGAGGAACCTCCTTTCCTGAGCTGGGGTGCCCGGGTGTTCCTCTGCAGCTTTGACAAGCAGAAGCTTCACTCCCTGGTGACGGAGCGCTGCTACCCCGTGAGTGCCTGGGCTCCTGGGGGTCTCACTGGGAGGGACCAGCCCTGCACAGCCCCAGCAGTCCCTCCCAGGGCTGGGTCCTGGCTGTTGCAGTGCCCAGAATCCCTCAGGATGAGGAGCTTTTCCCTAAAACCCACCCTGGCACAGCTCCAGCCCTTCCCTGTGTTCCCAGAGCGGGGATTGGTGCCTGGATCACTTCCATGGCATTTCAAACTCTCTACAGTTCATCCTTTGCCTCATTTTTAATGGAATTTTCCCTTTTTTTTTAAGGCTTTCTAAACCTGGCAATGCCTTATTTTTTTTTCTGGATTCAGCAAGGAGCTGGGAGGGAAAACCCAAAATTCATCCACAGCCAATGAATTTTTGTGGTGTTTCTCCTTGTTCCCATGAACATCCAAACTGAGTCGTGTGAGAACCCTAGATAATGAAAATTTTAAACTTTCTGTGCTGGGGAGCACAGACCCACAAGAAAATACTATATTTGACCTAGGACCATAAAAAAACTTCCAAAATTGATTAATAACACAAGATTACAAATGTGTAGTTTGATTAGAAGTGTGGAATATCACTAAGTAAAAAGCTTAAAATTTAAAATTTTAAAATAGAACAATGTATATAAGGCAAAATGGAAGTTTTGGAACAGTAAGTAATTGTTGTTCTTCACATAAGTTTAAGTAGTATTTTATAATTAGAAAAGCGTTGTGGACTTCGTAATTAGTTAGGTTAAAAATAAAAATAAATATAATTTCTTAGTTAAATAATTTAAATTTAAAAAGACATTGTATAGAAATATAGGTAACTGTTTTGTAACTTTTTACTAAAATACTGTGAAACTGACAGCCTATAATATAAATAAAATAGTAAACATGTAAACCTAAACATAAATGAAACACAATAACAATCCAGACCTAAACATAAATAAAACCTAAACGTCTAAGCCTAGATTCCATCTCAAATCCCTCCAAACAAGGGTTGAAACAAAACCCCAGCACAGCCCAGGAGGCAGCAGAGGGGAGCTGGTTTGGGCAGGGAGGAGCGAACAAACCGCCCGTGGTGTAACTAGCCCGATGTCTGCCAGGACCTGGTGCGTGGCAGCAGGTACAGAACCATCCACTGGAGCTTCCTGCAGTCCCTGGAGCCCCCCCGGGTGGTGCACGTGCGCTGTGAGAGCATCCTCAACCGGGGCAACCTCTACGGGCAGGTGACAGTGAGGCTGCACAGCCGCCAGGTGAGCCCGGGACCCCAGGGAGGGGCTGCAGGGACACCCCCGCTGTCCCCGGGCACCCAGGAGCCTGCTCTGGGATGGACAGTCCCCATTGTCCCAGCCTCTCCTGGGAGGTCACTTGGGTCACCCAGGAGCCTGCTCTGGGATGGACAGTCCCCATTGTCCCAGCCTCTCCTGGGAGGTCACTTGGGTCACCCAGGAGCCTGCTCTGGGATGGACAGTCCCCATTGTCCCAGCCTTTCCTGGGAGGTCACTTGGGTCACCCGGGAGCCTGCTCTGGGATGGACAGTCCCCACTGTCCCAGCCTTTCCTGGGAGGTCACAGTTAGGTCACCCAGGAGCCTGCTCTGGGATGGACAGTCCCCACTGTCCCAGCCTTTCCTGGGAGGTCACTTGGGTCACCCGGGAGCCTGCTCCAGGATGGACAGTCCCACTGTCCCAGCCTTTCCTGGGAGGTCACAGTTAGGTCACCCAGGAGCCTGCTCCAGGATGGACAGTCCCAGCTGTCCCAGCCTCTCCTGGGAGGTCACAGTTAGGTCACCCAGGAGCCTGCTCCAGGAGGGACAGTCCCCATTGTCCCAGCCTCTCCTGGGAGGTCACAGTTAGGTCACCCAGGAGCCTGCTCCAGGATGGACAGTCCCCATTGTCCCAGCCTCTCCTGGGAGGTCACTTGGGTCACCCAGGAGCCTGCTCCAGGAGGGACAGTCCCCACTGTCCCAGCTTCTCCTGGGAGGTCACTTGGGTCACCCAGGAGCCTGCTCCAGGATGGACAGTCCCCACTGTCCCAGCCTTTCCTGGGAGGTCACAGTTAGGTCACCCAGGAGCCTGCTCCAGGATGGACAGTCCCCATTGTCCCAGCCTCTCCTGGGAGGTCACAGTTAGGTCACCCAGGAGCCTGCTCTGGGATGGACAGTCCCATTGTCCCAGCCTCTCCTGGGAGGTCACAGTTGGGTCACCCAGGAGCCTGCTCCAGGATGGACAGTCCCAGCTGTCCCAGCCTCTCCTGGGAGGTCACTTGGGTCACCCAGGAGCCTGCTCCAGGATGGACAGTCCCAGCTGTCCCAGCCTCTCCTGGGAGGTCACTTGGGTCACCCAGGAGCCTGCTCCAGGATGGACAGTCCCCACTGTCCCAGCCTTTCCTGGGAGGTCACTTGGGTCACCCAGGAGCCTGCTCCAGGAGGGACAGTCCCAGCTGTCCCAGCCTTTCCTGGGAGGTCACTTGGGTCACCCAGGAGCCTGCTCCAGGATGGACAGTCCCACTGTCCCAGCCTTTCCTGGGAGGTCACTTGGGTCACCCAGGAGCCTGCTCCAGGATGGACAGTCCCCACTGTCCCAGCCTTTCCTGGGAGGTCACTTGGGTCATCCAGGAGCCTGCTCTGGGATGGACAGTCCCATTGTCCCAGCCTTTCCTGGGAGGTCACAGTTGGGTCACCCAGGGGCCTTCTCCAGGATGGACAGTCCCCATTGTCCCAGCCTCTCCTGGGAGGTCACTTGGGTCACCCAGGAGCCTGCTCCAGGATGGACAGTCCCCATTGTCCCAGCCTTTCCTGGGAGGTCACTTGGGTCACCCAGGAGCCTGCTCCAGGATGGACAGTCCCCATTGTCCCAGCCTTTCCTGGGAGGTCACTTGGGTCACCCAGGAGCCTGCTCCAGGATGGACAGTCCCCATTGTCCCAGCCTCTCCTGGGAGGTCACTTGGGTCACCCAGGAGCCTGCTCTGGGATGGACAGTCCCCACTGTCCCAGCCTTTCCTGGGAGGTCACTTGGGTCACCCAGGAGCCTGCTCCAGGATGGACAGTCCCACTGTCCCAGCCTTTCCTGGGAGGTCACTTGGGTCACCCAGGAGCCTGCTCCAGGATGGACAGTCCCACTGTCCCAGCCTTTCCTGGGAGGTCACAGTTGGGTCACCCAGGAGCCTGCTCCAGGATGGACAGTCCCAGCTGTCCCAGCCTCTCCTGGGAGGTCACTTGGGTCACCCAGGAGCCTGCTCCAGGATGGACAGTCCCACTGTCCCAGCCTTTCCTGGGAGGTCACAGTTGTGTTACCCAGGAGCCTGCTCCAGGATGGACAGTCCCATTGTCCCAGCCTCTCCTGGGAGGTCACTTGGGTCACCCAGGAGCCTGCTCCAGGATGGACAGTCCCCATAGTCCCAGCCTTTCCATCCCTCCATCTTCCCTCACCGAGCCCAACCTGCTGCCAGCCCAGCAGAGAATCCCTTAAGCCCCATCCCGTGGGCAGGGACCCCTCCCACCATCGCGGGTCCCTCCAGGCCCCATCCATCCTGGGCTGTTTTTGGGTCTTTGGCAGATTCTGGCCATCTATGACCGCTTTGGGCGGCTCATGTGCGGCGGGGAGGACATTCCCAAGGATGTTCTGGAATATGTTGTGTTTGAGAGGTACCTGGTGAACCCCTATGGAACCTGGAGGATGCATGGGAAGATCATCCCGGAGTGGGCCCCACCCAAGGATCCCATCATTAAGGTGGGAAAAGGCTGGAAAATGCAAATCCCTGGGAATCATTCTGCAGGGGAAGGTGGGGGGTTTATCCACAGAATGTCCATGGAATTGCTCCCTGTGAGGTTGAGGGCCTGGATGGGGGGCTGAGGGCAAGTCTGGGATAATTTTGGGAATTATTTCCCCCTGTGCCTGGCCTCAGTAAGTGTCTCTGCCTCCCTGTGTTACTAAAAACAGATCGTGGAGAAGGGGGGGAAGAATTCCAGTGTAATTGAAGGCTTCCCATCCCATTCCCTTCTCCTGTGTCCATCTGATCCCCCTTTTTCCCTTTCCAGAGCCCTCTGCTCCCCTTTTCCCTGCTGATTTTTGTCCCTTACTTTTGCAGACCGTGATGATTCCTGGCCCAGCCCCGGATCCCTCACAGGAGCATGAAACAGTGAAGTAGAAAGTTCTGGAACGTGGACAGGGACAAAGAGGCCAGGAGGGAGGACTGGGAATGTGTTGGACGTGGCTGTGCCTTCGGGAGTGGGCTCCAGCCACGGCAGATTTGTCCTTCAGGGAGCCAGAGGGGCTGGGAGCGGGGTCTGGAGGAGCTCTGGGAAGAGCTCGGCTCCGTCCCAGGCTCCCTGTGCTGCAGCCTCGCCCTCGCTGGGTTTCCCCGAGGATGAGGAGCCTTGGGAGCATCCACAGGCCACCCTCTGTCCTGAATTCCAGGGGAGAGCCCTTGGAATATTTGTCACCTCCATGGGAGGGGTCGCAGAGCTGCTGCTCAGTCATTAAAATGTCTCCAGAGGCTGTTGGCACCGTTTTTCCCATCTGTCTCTGAGATTCCCAAACTCCTATTTTCTAACAGAAACCAGGAAAACTTTGAATCAGCTCTGGGCTGAGGGGGTGAACCCTTGGGGTTCCCCAGAGGAGCTGCAGCACAGCTGATCACTGGATTTAATTTCAGCTTTGGTTCCTCACAAGGGGCTGGCGTTGGTGGCAGAGCTGGTGCTGTCGCTGAGGGACTGGCACCATCCTGTGGACACGGTGACATTTGCAGCTGTCCCTGTTTTTCCTGGGTTGGGAAAACACTTTTTTTTTTTTTTTTTTTTTTTTTTTTCTTCCCCCCCCTTCTCTATTCCTGCTCTGCTCAGCCAGTTCTCCTCACTCACAGAGGAAAATCCTCCCTGCTCATCCAAGAACAAACCCTTTTCTCCTTCTTGTCCTGCTTTTTCACTCAGCCACTTCCAGAGCGTGGGAGAGTTTGGGGAATTTTTATTTCTTCCTTGAGAGGGATTTTGCAGAGCTGTAAAAAGAGGAGCTGTGGCTCCTTTTTGCTCCTCAGTGTTCCCTTTGGGAGGGCAGGACCTCCTCTTTGTGCTGAGCTGGGAGAGGAGCCAGCAGTGGAATCCCTGCCATGTCCTTTGGGATGTCACAGGGGTGTCACAATCCCTCTGCTCCTAAAAAAAAATCTTCCCTGGAGTCTCTGCCGCACACAGGAGCTGAGTGTGGGAGCTCAGATCCCTCCATGGATCTCAGGGCAGGAGGGGATGGAATTCCTGAGCCCAGAGGGAGGAGAGGATTGGGATTGTTCAGGCTGGAAAAGGGCATTTTTGGGGTGACCTCCTTGAGGATTCCCTGGAGGAGCTACGGGAAAGGTGGAGAGAGGGATGAGGGGCCAGGACACAGGGAATGGGCTCCCTCTGCCAGAGGGCAGGAGAGATGGAATATTGGGAAGGAATTCCCCGAGAAGCTGTGGCAGCGTCCAAGGCCAGGCTGGAGCAGCCTGGCACAGTGGGAGGTGTCCCGGGATGGGGTTTAAGGTCCCTTCCCTCCAAACCTGGGGTTCTGTGGGGCTCCCCAGCCCTGTCTCGGAATGAAAAGGGGTTTGGGGTGGAATGTCTCTTTTTTGGGGGAATGGCCTTTCCTCAGTCAGCCCCTCTCCAGCCTTTGCCACTCAGCCCCTTCCCTGGGGATATCCCAGCTCTTCCCCACCTGACAGTGAGCCTCCATGAGCACACTCGGTAGAGAATTCCGTTTATTTCCTGTATTTACACAAAATTACACAACCGGGTCCTTCAGCCGCACAGCCCAGACCCCCCAGTCCAGCTCCGGGGCTGGGCAGGGAGGATCAGGAGGGATGGAGGGGATGGACACACGGCTGGATGGATGGAGCCACGGGCGCTGGGATCCGCTCACAGCCCGCCCCCATCCCGGGCTCTGCCCTGCCCCGGGCGGGTCCGGGAGGGCTCCGTGCTCTCCTCCTCCCACGGACACACCTCCGAGCTTCTCCTCGGGTCCCAGCCGGGCTTGGCCGGTGCTGCTGGAGCCTCTCCAGCTTCCCAAGGACAAACCTCAGCCAGGCCAGCGCCAGGGCTGGAGCTGCTGCCCACCCCTGGCTGCTGGATGCTGGGCAGGAGCCGGCGCAGGGGCTTGTGCTCCCCCTGGGATCTGCCCCTGGATTTTTCCAGAAGTGTTGGAGACACAGCGCTGGCTCCCGGCTGTCCCATCCCTGCAGGGGAACCTCTTTGGGCTCCCTGTGGCTGCACACCTGGCTGGGAGATTTCCTCCTCCAGCCCAATGGGGTCTGCTGCTTCCCAGGGGCAAATCTGGGGTTTCCTGCTCTCTGTGCTGTCGGATTTCTTGGATGGCTCCTTCCCCACTGCAGATTTCAGGGGCAGCTCCTCCGTGTCCGGGCTCTCCCAGGGACAGATGGACTCTCTGTCTTTGCTCCCCTTCTCCACAGCTTTGGGGGCTTCTCTTGCTGGGAGTCTCTCCTTTCCTGGGGCTGTTCCTTTCTCCAGCTGAGGCTCAGCCACCTCCCAGGGACAGATCTCAGCTTTGTCACTGGATTTAGAGCCCTGAGACTCCCAGGGACAGATCTCAGCTTTGTCACTGGATTTAGAGCCCTGAGACTCCCAGGGACAGATCTCAGCTTTGTCACTGGATTTAGAGCCCTGAGACTCCCAGGGACAGATCTCAGCTTTGTCACTGGATTTAGAGCCCTGAGACTCCCAGGGACAGATCTCAGCTTTGTCACTGGGTTTAGAGCCCTGAGACTCCCAGGGACAGATCTCTTCCTTCAGGCTCTCTGGGCTCTGGGATTTCCCTGGGGCTGCTTTGGGCAGTGCTGAGCTCCCAGTGAGGGCTTTGGCCGGGGGCTGCTGTGTGTCCAGGCTCTCCCAGGGACAGACGGACGCTCTGTCTCTGCTCTCCAGGGATCTCTCCGGGCTGGCCAGCGCTGCCTGGCGCGTGATGCGCTTGTCCCCCCTGGGGCCCCCAGCAGGGACAGCCTTTGGCTGCGGGGAGGGAGGTTCAGCCACCTCCCAGGGACAGATCTCTGCCTTCTCTGGGCTCTGGGATTTCCCTGGGGCTGCTTTGGGCAGTGCTGAGCTCCCGGTGAGGGGTTTGGCCTGGGGCTGCTCCGTGTCCAGGCTCTCCCAAGGACAGATGGACTCTCTGTCTTTGCTCCCCTTCTCCAGAGCTTTGGAGGCTTCTCTTGCTGGGAGTTTCTCCTTTCCTGGGGCTGTTCCCTTCTCCAGCTGAGGCTCAGCCACCTCCCAAGGACAGATCTCAGCTTTGTCACTGGATTTGAGGTCCTGACTCTCCCAAGGACAGATTTCCGAGCTCTGGGATTTCCCTGGGGCTGCTTTGGGCAGTGCTGAGCTCCCAGTGAGGGCTTTGGCCGGGGGCTGCTCCGTGTCCAGGCTCTCCCAAGGACAGATGGACTCTCGGTCCTTCTTTCCAGAAGAGAAAGAGGCTCCCACTTCCTTCAGGAGTCTTTGACTTGTGGAAGGGCTTTTGCTCACCCTGGATGGATCCTCTTTGTCCTGTCTGGATTTCTCTTTACCTGAGGGCTGTTCAGCCACCTCCCAGGGACAGATTTCAGCTTTGCTGCTGGATTCAATGTCCTGAGACTCCCAGGGACAGATCTCTGCCTTCTCTGGGCTCTGGGCTTTCCCTGGGGCTGCTTTGGGCAGTGCTGAGCTCCCAGTGAGGGGTTTGGCCGGGGGCTGCTCCGTGTCCAGGCTCTCCCAGGGACAGATGGACTCTCTGTCTTTGCTTCCCTTCTCCAGAGCTTTGGAGGCTTCTCTTGGTGGGAGTCTCTCCTTTCCTGGGGCTGTTCCTTTCTCCAGCTGAGGCTCAGCCACCTCCCAAGGACAGATCTCAGCTTTGTCACTGGATTTAGAGCCCTGAGACTCCCAGGGACAGATCTCAGCTTTGTCACTGGATTTAAAGCCCTGAGTCTCCCAGGGGCAGATCTCAGCTTTGTCACTGGATTTAGAGCCCTGAGACTCCCAGGGACAGATCTCTGCCTTCTCTGATCTCTGGGATCTCCCTGAAGGAGATTTGGGCAGGGGTTTGGCTGGGGGCTGCTTTCCTTTTTCTGGTGCTCTGGATCCCACTTTTTCTTCCCCTTTGGGAGTGCCACGCGTGTCCTGCCTCAATCTCTCTTTCCCTGACGGAGCTGCAGCCTCTTCCCAGGGGCAGATCTCTGGTTTTGGGCGCGGCTCATCCTCCACCTCCCAGGGACAGATGTTTGCCTTTTTGGTCTCCGTGGTTCCAGCCCGCTGGGGTGAGGGTTTGGGCAGAGCTGGGGCTTTCCCTGCGAGCCCCATCCCAGGCTGTTCCACACCTCCAGCTTTGGGGGGTCCCTGCTCCGGCAGAGCCCCCTCTGTGTCCCAGGGGCAGATTTCTGCTCGGACACTCCTTCCCTGTTCCCGGCTGTCCCACGGGCACACCTCAGCCCTCCTGCCCTCCGCTTGCTCCGGGGCCACTTTCGGCAGCCCTGGTGCTTTTTCCATTCCCGGAGAGCGCTGAGAATCCCCCTCAGTGCCGCCCTTCCCCGGGCAGGTTCCTGCTCTGGAGCTGGGATCTGCCCGCGTTCCCGCAGCCCTGAGCTCTCCCTGCGCGCTCCCGGCCCCGCTCCGGCTCCTTCCAGGGCCCGGCTCGGGCTCGGGCTGGCTGCTCCCCTCTCCCAGCGCCCTGTCCGGGCTCTCTGGGGTCCCTCCGTCCTCCCGGAGAGCGATCGCCTCCTGGCGCAGCAAGGCTCCCCTTCCTGCCGGCATTCCGAGCCATCGGGGCGGACAAACCTCGGCCCCGCTGCTCGGGGTGGGCTTTGCGGGTCGCTGCTCCTCCTCCGGGGGGTCCCGGGGCTGGAAGGACCTGCCGGTCCTCTCGAGCTCCTCAAGTGTCCCTTCCTCCGCTGTGACCTTAGCAACGTCCTCCAGATCCGCTGCCGGAGCTTCGTCCCCTTCCTGGGGCTGTCCCCGTGCCACCTCCGGGGGACATTCAGCTCCTTGCTGGCCCGCGCTGGGTGGCTCCAGACCAGTCCCCGCGTCCCCTCGGGCAGCGCTGGGCTCCTCTGCCGCTTTGTCCCCATCGCCTGTCCCCGCGGCCAGGCTGTCCCATTGTCCTCCTGCCCCGCTGTCGCCCCAGTCCGCGGCTTCCCCGGGGGTGGCGGCGTTGTTGTTGTGCTGGAGGGCGGGGGCCTCGAGGCTCTGCCCGCTCCCCTCGGGGCTGACCCCCCCCAGGGACCCGGCCGAGGCCTCTGCCAGGCCGGACTTCTCCCTCCTGCTGCTCCCCCTCTTCCTGAGGCTCCCCTCGCTTTTCCCTTTCAGGATGCTCTTCCCCCTGGAGCGGTTGAGGGCTTTGATGGCGAGTCCCAGGCTGCGGAAGCTCTTCGTGGGGGGCGGCTTGGGGCCGGGGCTGGTGGCCGCTGTGTCACCGGGGGTCCCCGACTCCGCTGCCTCGGCCGCTTTTTGTTTCCTGCCCAGGATCTCGTCCTGGACCAGCTCCCAGGGGCAGACGTGTGCCGGGGCGGCGGTCGGGGTCAGCAGCCCGCCCTTCCCTGCCGGGGGGGACGCGCGCTCCGGGTCGTCCCCTGCTGTCCCCCGCGCCTCTCCCGCCTGTGCCGGGGGGCCCGGGGGTGGCTCCGGGCCGTCCCCGAGCGTCCCCGAGCGCTGCAGGCTCTGGTAGCGGACGGGGGGCGGAGGGGGGGTTTTCTTCACGGTCACCCGCACCTTCCTGCCCGGGTGGGCGCTGTCCACGCTGACGCTCTTGATGGGCGCGTAGGTGACATGTTTGTGGCCCTTGGCATCGCCCGGCGCGGCCGCGTCCTCCTGCGGGCCCCTCTCGGCGGGGCTCGGGGCTGTCGCGGTGTCGCTGGGGACCCCCGGGGCCGGCGCGGAGAGGTGGCGGCCGCCGTGCCACTGGTCGCGGGCGGCCCTGCGGGCGGCCAGCAGCGCCGCTTCCCGCGCCCCGGTGACAACGCTGTGCGACTTCTGCAGCGGCGGGGCGCGGCCCGGGGGTCGCTGCCAGTGCCCCGCCAGGTTTTGGGCGCTGGCCGATTTGCACAGGAGCGGGGCGGCGTCCAGCGAGTCGCTGTCGGATTGCTCCAAGTCGGTCACCGCCGCCGGCCGAGGCTCCTCGGGCGGGCTGGGGCTGGGCGACCCTCGGCGGGGCTCCCGCGGGGGCCCCTCGGAGCTGCGGGACTTGCGCAGCGCTGAGGAGCGGCGCCGGGAGCTCTCGTCCCGCATCCTCAGGCTGGTCCCGGCGGCATCCACGAGCCGCTTGGCCGAGGAGCTGCGGCGGGACGGGGTCCCCGCCCGGTCCCCGCCGCTGCTGCGGCGGGACGCGCTCTCGGCCAGCTCGGCACCGCTGCGGCGCAGGATGGAGCGGGCGAGGCTGCGGCGGGAGCTGCGCTTCTTGGCCAGGTGCGGATTGTTGGTCGCCATCCGCCACGTCTTGTGCACCTCTAGCTGTCGGTAAAGCTTCTTCAGCTCCTCCTGCGCCGCGGGCGGGGGGACGCGGCAGAGAAAAGGGAGAGAGGAGAGCGCCTACAGCGAGGGCTGCGGCCGGGACCGCCCCGCCGAGCCCCGGGTTGTCCCGGTGTCCCCAAAGCCCCCCGCGCTGCCCAGAGGACGCAGCGGGTTAGCCCACCCGGGTGGGGTCACCCTGCACCCCCTCGTCCCCTCCCTCTGGTTTGCATCAGGAAAAGATTGCGAAAGGCACCTCTTACTCTGCACAGCTAGCGTCAAAAGAAGGTCCTGAGTGTGCCACCCACCCGAATGTCATCGGGGTCGAGACTGTGCTCGCTCCAGGCGGACGCGATGCTGCTGTTCATGCAGGAGCCCGAGCGCCGCATGTCCAGCTCGTCCTCGTACACCTCGGCCGTGATCTCCTCCCGCAGCGGCGAGCCCGTGTGCAGGAACTGCGCGGGGACACGGGGAGTCACTCGGGGGTCCTGCCCCAGCTCCCCGAGCCTCTGGGTCAGTGTTAGCGATGGAATCAGGGAATTGTGGAGGCTGGAAAAGCTCTCCGAGGTCAGCGAGTCCAGCTGTTCCCCCAGCGCTGACAAAGCCGTCACATCCCCACATTCTGGAGCCCTTCCAGGGGTGGGGAGTCCACTTGTTCCAGTGCCTGATCACCCCTTCCGTGAGAAATTTCCCCAGTATCCAACCCAAACCACCCCTGGCCCAGCCTGAGGCCGTTCCCTCTCCTCCTGTCCCCTTTCCCTGGGAGCAAAGCCTGACCCTCCCCAGGTCCTGTCAGGGACTTGTGGAGAGCCAGAAGGTCCCTCTGAGCTTCCTCTTCTCCCAGCTGAGCCCCCCAGCTCCCTGAGCCTCTTGTGGTGCTCCAACCCCTTCCCAGCTCTGTTCCTTCCCTGGAATACCTTGGGAATGAAGAGCAGGGCCAGGGTCATGGTGATGGTGCCGTGGGTGTGAGCGAAGAAGAGCAGCAGAGTCCAGTCCGGGTGCAGCGAGGGGACAATCAGGAACCTGGGAGGGACCAGGAGGGCAGTGCCAGCTCCCACCACAGCCCCTCCCCACCTCCAGACCCCACAACTCCCCCTGCCTGGCCACCCAAACCCTCCCAACTGTGGGTGCCTGAGCACCCAAACCCCTTTCCTTTGGAGATCCAGAGCACGCAGACCCTCCCCACCTTGGCACGGTTCCTGAGCATCCCCGGGGTGGGAACCTCGGTTCCTGGCCCTACCTGACCACGTGGAAGGTGGCAGAGACCATCAGCTCGTTGTGGAGGGCGATGCCCATGTAGCGGGGCTCGTGGAAGGCCGAGGGCACGGCACGCGTGGCGTAGCACAGGAAGCTGCCCCAGAGCAGGAACAGCATCTCGGCTGTGGGGCAGAGCAGGACACGCCCTGAGCGGCCACACCCAGCCCCAGCAGCTTTTGGGGCGCTCAGCTGCTGCCCACCACTCTCACCCTGGAATGTGCTGGGTCAGAGCCGGGTCTGGAGCATCCCCCGGCACGGCCTTACCAAAGTTGGGGACTCAGCCCCAGGGGATGCTCAGGGGGGAGGGTGGGAGGCAGCTGGGGGACCCCAACCCTCCTTAAAACCTTCAGGAGGATTAAAGGGACAAGGGAGTGCAAGCCCCACAATTATGGGAGGGGGTCCATGGGGATCCCAGGTCCTTGCACCTTTCAGGAAGATTAAAGGGACAAGGGAATGAAAGCCCCACATTCCCGGGGTGGGGTCTGGGGGCCGTGGGGACCCCCAGGCCACGCCGGGGGCCGGTCTCACCAATGACCATCATGTAATCCCAGCAGTCGTGGCCGCAGAGGGAGAAGTGGAGGCCGCGGCTGGTCTGGGCGCGGATGACCAGCGGGATGTTCTTGCGGGCGTTCTCCAGCATGCCGATGGTCCAGGCGGCCAGGAACCACAGCACCAGCAGCAGGATGGGCGCCAGCAGCCGCAGCACCCGCCCGCTCGACACGTAGGGAGCGCGCTGCGCCGTGCGCGACAGGAACACCTTCAGCACCCTGCCGAGGGCGGGAGGGTGAGCCCCCCGCCCGTCCCGCCGGGACCCCAGTCTGTCCCACTGGGACCCCGGCCTGTCCCAGTGAGACCCCAATCCATCCCACTGGAACCCCCGCCCGTCCCACTGGGACCCCTGCCTGTCCCAGTGAGACCCCAATCCATCCCACTGGGACCCCGGCCTGTCCCAGTGAGACCCCAATCCATCCCACTGGGACCCCTGCCTGTCCCAGTGAGACCCCAATCCATCCCAGTGAGACCCCCTCCCATCCTACTGAGACCCCAACCCATCCCCTTGTGGGGGTCCCAAACCTTTCCCACTCTGGGGGCCCTGAGCTCCCAGCCCTCCCCATTGTGGGGGTCCCAAGCCCCCAGCCCTCCCCACCACAGGGGTCCCAAAACCCCAGGCCCCCCAAGCCCTCCATAGCATGGGTGTCCATAGCACCCAAACCCTTCCCTCTGTGGGGGTCCCGAGCCCCCAGCCCCCCGTCCCAGCTACCTGTAGAGCTTGAGGGTGATGGTGCCGTAGACGATGGCGAAGCCGAGCATCCGCACCCAGCGCAGGACGATGCAGCGGAAGATGCTCGGCTTGAAGTACAGGATGAACACCTGGAGCGTGGGACACAGGGATCCGGGCTGGATCCCACCTGCCCCAGCCTCGGGAGCCACCTGCTTTTCAGGCCAGCCCTGTGCCACCCTCCCCCGTGACCCTGCAGCACTCGTGCAGGAGGGGAGAGGGGATTTGGGCAGGGATTAGTTCCCGCAGGCAGCGGCAGAAAAGGGATTTGGTTTTCTGAGAAGGTTTATACGGCAGCCCCCAGGGACCGTGCCAGCAAAATTAACAATTAGGTGGAACCGTGCCCTGCGTGGGGCAGCTCCATCCTGGAAACCCATCCTGGAGCTTTCCAGCCCTGGGGACAGCTGGGTACTCACAGGGAAGTAGAGGAGGAGGGACCCAAAGAGGATGGTCTCCAGCAGGATGATTCCTGATGTCCGGATCCTCTGCAGGGATACCAGCGTGAGGCCGCAGCCTCGGAGGGGACAGGGCCAGGGCAGGGGATCCCTGACCCTGCAGGGTTTGGGGGGCAGTGGAGCAGGGGGACAGCTTGCCTTGCTCCGTCGGAAGTGGTAGGACACGAGCATGCTGAGGAAGATGGCCAGCATGCAGCAGGCCTGGCACGACAGCACCGCTGCCCGCAGCACCTGGTCCTCCTGGATCAGGCAGGGCGTGTCGTCCTCACAGGTGGCACAGCCTGGGCGGCACGGCTGGCACCCCAGCCGGGACCCCCCCTCTGTCCCTGCCACACCTGGGGACAGAGCGGTGGCCGGGTGGGGTCATGGCATTGGGGTGGGATCAGCACATCCCGGGGCCTGGTGGCACCCCCCACACCAGGGCACGTGGTCTGTGTCCCCAAAGCCCCCCAGCCCTGGCTCCCACTGCTATATCCGTGTGCCACTGGGGACAACAGGGACCCCGGGGCCTGGTGGCACCCACCTGCCCAGGCACCGCTGGCCACTCCGCCGGTCCCATAGAAACCCGGCTTGCACCTGCACAGGTACCTCCCGAGGACGAAGCCGCGGCTCTCCTGGGGGACACACTGAAGGAGACAGCCTGAGACACGTCCCCCACCCCCTGTGTCCCCTCTGTCCCCAAATCCCCCTGCCCCAGGGGCTCCAGCAGCCCCCAGCTCACGGGTACCTGACCCCACGCCAGCCTCCCCCACAGCCGTGAGGAACCAGTGGTTAAACATTTCAGAATTAAAGCCCAAAGCTTGGCCCCAAATCCCTCCCTAAAACCTAAATGGACACCTAATGCAGCCGAGCGCCCTAATCCTGCCCAGCCGTGACGGCAGCCCCGGGCCGGGCCCTGCTCCCTAATCCCCCCCGGCCGCATCCTGCCCCGGGCGGCCGCGCTGGCGGCTCCGCTGGGCATTGTTGTTCCCTGGAGGGGTGCCCGGCGCCGAGCCCGGCCCTCTGGAAGGCATCGCTGGTGGCAAACAGGAGCTGGCGACGCCTCTCCCGCCTGGGGACAGCTCTGGATGGACCCAAGGCTGGGCGGCTGCGGGGTGTGCCCTGCCAGGTTGTGCCAAGCCCCGAAACGCTCGGGCACGGCTGGAGGCACCGCGGTGATGCTGCCACCGGCTGCCAGGCCCGTCCCCACCGTCCCCGCGGTGCCCGGGCAGGGAGCAGCCGGGTCAC
The DNA here is from genome assembly GCF_027477595.1 of Haemorhous mexicanus. Taxonomy (NCBI): domain Eukaryota; kingdom Metazoa; phylum Chordata; class Aves; order Passeriformes; family Fringillidae; genus Haemorhous; species Haemorhous mexicanus. The sequence continues at coordinate 6,259,546 of NC_082368.1, forward strand.
ACGGCGCGGCTGGCGGTGGGGAGGGAAGATTTGCACAATAAACCTCTCACCGCGGTGCGGGAGCAGCTGAGCGAAGCAGATGGATCGCCCGGGAGAGGATAAAGCTCAGCCCGGAGGGAGGGACGCGGGGCACGGGCAGCCCGGCCGGGGGTCCGGGTAGTGGGGAGCGGGGTACCCCGGTCCTGGCGGGGAGGGGATGGGGCGCGGGGTGCCAGGGCCCGGTACCTGGGTGCTGTTGAGGTCACAGCGATGCGTGTCCGAGAACCAGCCCGGCCCGCTGGAGCACTGGTCGATGGCCACGTCCCGCAGCTCCACGTCCACCCGCACGACCCCCCTGTGCCCAGGGACGGGGTCAGCGCAGGGGGTGGGAATGGGGCCGTGTCCCCGTGTCCCCGCTCTGGGACTGATCCCAGCTGACCCTCCCCTCCCCACTGCGGCTCCCCGTGCAGTGGGTGCAGCAGGGACCCCCCAGTCCCGGGAGGGGTCCCAGCCGGGCTCACCCACCCCCAACGCAGCAGTGACAGGGGGTGGCAGCGCACGGTGGGCAGCACAGGGGACACCGATGGGGGACATGGGGTCACCCCCGTGCCTGGGGATGTGTACAAACCCCTGCGCACCTGCAGGCACAATCCGAGGAACACGGGCAGGGCACCGGGGACCCCCCGGTGTGGGTGACACATCCAGCTGCACCCCCAGCCCACACACGGGGCACCCCCACCCCTTTTGACACCCTCCAAACCCCTCCGGGCTCCACTTACTTGAACTCGGGGCTGAGGTCGGGCTTGAGCCCGTAGAAGGCGGAGGAGAGCGTGACGGCCCAGGTGGGCAGGAAGCGGCCCTCGCGGCACTCCAGGAACGGCGGGGACCAGCGCACGTGGCCCGCGTCCCCCACGTAGCTGTCCCCCCGCTGCCACTTGGGGGTCTCCAGGCTGCGCAGGTCATTGCTGAGCACCCGCTTGCGGAGCGCCGGGACCCGCTGCGACTTGAGGGCGTTGAACCACTCGTTGTCCCAGCTGAGGTTGCCCAGGCTGGGAGCGGCATTGGACACGTCCTGCAGCAGGATCTGCCCGTCCCCCTTGGTGGCCTGCAGCATCAGCCGGGGCTTGGGGGCCAGCGGGTGGGCGTCGAGGGCCAGCACCGCCCTGCGCACCCACGGGTGCCCCTCGGCCAGGCTGCGGACCAGCGCCTGGTACCACTCCACGTCCTCGGCCACGCTGGCCTCGCGGATGTCGTTGGTCTGGAAGAGCATGTTGAGGAAGTTGGCGGCGTGGGCCAGCGCCTCGGGGGCGGCTCTCAGGGCTGCCCGCAGCGCCGGGGGGGGCCCGGGCCCGGGGGCCCCCGCCGCGACGGCCCCGCTGCAGTTGGCCCGGGCCAGGCGCTCGGCATCGCCCGTGCGCAGGAACGCCAGCGCTGCCGCCGAGCCCTCGCTGTCCCCCGGCGCTCCCGGCTCCGCGGTGGGCGCCCACGAGGATGAGGGGGCCGGGGACCATCCCGCCGGCCGCGGGGGGCTCCTCTCCTGCGGGCGCTGCCCCGCCGTGAGCGCGGCGACCTGCACCAGCACCGCGTGGAAGCCCCAGAGCAGCGGCCACCGGCACGGCCCCATGGCTGGGGCTCAGCGGAGCCCCCCGGCCCCCGGCGGCCCCCCCGGCCGGCCCGGGGGGCGCATGGCGGGCAGGGACCCCGAGCTGCCCGGAGCCGGCCCCGCGCTCTGCCGCCCGTTCTTCTCCCTCGGCGATGCCGGAGCAGACGTCACCGGCTCCAAACCGTGTTCAGCGGCTGGCGCTGCCCGGAGCCCCCCCGCCCGCCCCCGCGCTCCCGCTCGGGCCTCAGCCCTGCCCGGAGCCCCCCGGTCTGAGCCCCGTGGGGACCGCGCTCCGAGTCCCGAGGGACCCCGCGCCCCGGCCCCTCGGGCTGGCCGTGATGCAAGCGCATCCTGATGGGAAGCCATGGCAACGGCAGCCGGAATTTTCCTGCCCGTATCCCCCTCCCCGCGGCCCCTCGGCAGCCGGGGGGAACGGGGCGCCCTCGGGGTCCCCGTACGTTGGCGGGATCCAATCCCGCAGTGCCCGCCCCCCCCGGGCCATGGGGTGGGAATGGGGGTGGGAATGGGGGGTGTCCCTGTGGGGCTGGGGTGCTGGGTGCGGGCAAGAGCGGGATCTGAAGCCCACCCCCCAAAAGTGCGATGTCCCGCGCAGCAGACCCGGGGTACAGAGGGGAAACTGAGGCACGGGAGGGTGCTCAGTTTCCTTGCTCCAGCCTCAAACAAGCATGACCTTCCCCAGCCCCAGCCCGCGGGGAGCTGTGGGGAGAGCCGGTCCCTGTCCCCTCTGCTCCGGTTGGGACGCGCTGCCCGCCAGAACCGAGCAAGAGCCGCGCAGGGCTCGCGGTACGAAGAGTTGCGTGCCCGTGACTCAGTTTCCCCCACCGCACCCCTCGGTCCCGGAGCGGGGGATGAGCCAGATGGGTCACGGCCGGAGCTGAGTGTCCGGGAGCCCTCGCAGCTCCCCGGCCCCATTATCCGTGACCCCCCCGTCCCCGTGGGTGCCGGGACCGCGGTGGTGCCGGGGTTCGGAACCGCTCCCGCCCGTGGGTACTCGGGGCTCGGAGCGGCTCCCGGGGCTCGGAGCGGGTCCCTCCGTGGGTGCCGGAGCCACCCTTGGGTGCCGGTGCCGCCGGTGGGTGCGGGGGCTCGGAGCGGCTCCCTGTGCTCGGTGCGTGTCCCGCTGCCCGCAGGGTGTCCCCGCGGGTCCCCGCGGCCCCTCCACCGGCGGTCGGGGGGCTCGGGGGCGCGACCTCCACACCGGGGAGGGACCACAGCCACCGGGAGAGGCGGGACCGGCACCGGGGGGCGCGGCCAGCGGCGGAAGCGCGGGGGCGGGGCGGTGGCGGCGGCGGCGAGGGGGGGGCGCCGCGGCCGTACGAGGGCGGCGGCGGCGGCCGCCGGTGCCGGTGCGGTCCCGGTCCCCGCGGGCCATGCGGCGGCCGTAGCCATGCAGCGCGACGGGGATGCGGCGGCGGCCGCCGCGGCCTCGTACCGGGTGCTCAGCCGGCTGCTGGGCTATGGCACCGGGCCGGAGGCGGGCGCGGCGGGCGGCGCCGGTACCGGTGCCGGCGCGGCGGGCGCGGGGCCCGGCGGCGGGGGGCGGCTGCCGGGGGCCGGGCCGGCGCTGCGCAGCCCGCGGCCGCAGCTGATGGTTTTCCGCAACGCGGCGGCCGAGGGCCGGCCCGGCGAGGACTGCGGCCCGGCGGCGGCGGCGGCGGCGGCGGGCGGGGGGGTCCCGGGGGGCGGCGGGGCCGAGCTGTGCCCGCGGCACCGCTGCGCGCTGGAGCCCAAAGCGGCGGCGGGCTGGGGAGCGGCGGCGCAGAGCGGGCTGGAGCTGCAGCTGGCGGCGCTGGGGCTGCGCCCGCCGGGGCTGGGGGCGAAGGGGGCGGCGGGCGCGGCGGGCACCCCCTGCCCGTGCCTCGGGCCGCCCGCCGGCGAGGAAACCAGCGATGCGCTGCTGGTGCTCGAGGCGCTGGAGCCCGACGAGGGCGGCAGCGGCTCCGAGGACGAGCCGGGGTCCCCCGGGCGCGGGGCCGCCCGTGCCGCCGGCAGAGCGGCACCCCCCGGCCCCGCGCCGCCGCCCGCGGGCACCGGCCCCGGCCCCGGCGGCAGGAAGGGCTCGCTCCGCATCCGCCTCAGCCGCCTCTTCCGCACGAAGAGCTGCAGCGGCGGCTCGGCCACCGGGGACGCCGCCAGCGCCGCCGCCTCGGCCGGGAGCCTCACGGATGTGTGCGGGGCCCGCGGCCGGGAGCAGGAGCCGGGCAGGTACGGGGCACCGGGCTGGGATGGGGGCATGCCGCCGGGGCAGCGCGGGGTGCGGGCCGTGTCCCGGGGCCGTGCTGTGATGCTCGGCCGGAGGGGGATGCGGGACTCCGGGGCCATCCCGCGGGTTGGGATCAAGCTCTCGGAGCGGCTGCCGAGGCCTCGTCTCTCCCTCGGGGACGCTGGAGCCCGGGAGAGGCCGGCGGAACAGGGTCGCGCTGATCCAGGCCCGCATCCCTGATGGGGCTGGTGGAGAAACCTTGGGAGCGGCGCCGGGAGCGGGGCTTGGAGCATCAGTCCCGTGAGGAGCGGCTGAGGGAGCTGGGGGCTCCCGGGCTCTGCTGCTGTGGGGGCTCAGCTGTCCCTCCCTCCGTGCAGGAGGAATCGTTACCAGCCCCAGCTTGGCTGGGATGGGGACACAGATCCTGGGATTTCTTGGTGTGGGACCCCACAGGTCCCTCCTGTCCCTCACCCCTGTTCCAGCGGGGCAGGAGCTGCTCGGTCCCAGCTGTGGCCGGTGCAGGGCTGCTCCATCCCTGCTTCCCGGGCCCCTGGAACCACTTTCCGTGGCATTCCCAGCAGCAGGGCCGAGGTTTCTGCTGGAGAAGGTCAGGAGGAGACCCGGGTCTGTGCAGCAGGGAGTTAAGGGTGGGTTCAGTGCCCACCCTCGGTGGGGATTCTGGGGTGCCTCCTCCTCCTCCTGCTGGTGGATGAGCTTCAGGAAGCTTTTCTCCAGGCTGGAGCTGCTGACCCGGGGTCAGGCGTGACCTGCAGCCCTGGCGTGTGGGGACAGCGCCCTTTGGCAGCCCGAGGAGGCCAAAATTACCCCCAAACGAGCTGCCCTTTGAAGCAGGGGCTGGGTGGGGAGCTGGCAGCTCCCAGCCCTGCAGCTGGGCAGCTGCTGAGGCCTCTCTGGAGCTGCTGTGGCCCCGAGGAGCCTCCCTGGGCACGTGGGGAGCTGGAGCAGCCTCCGACGGTGGCTCCTTGCCCACAGGTGACTCAAACAGCCCCAGAGGAGGTGCCTGGAACGACAGAAAGCTTTGCTCATGGGATTGGGGTTATTCCAGCAGGCCTGGGACCTCCCAGGGCTGGGAGCAGGGAAACACCTGGGAATCGCTGCCTGGCCTCCCTCTGCTCGGGGGGTGGGGTGCTCCCTTTGGTGGTCACGTCTCGTGCAGCTCCTCACACTAATCAGGCATTTTTTAACCAAGGTTACCCCAAGGTGCCTGATGCAGCAGCTCCTGTGGTCACACAGCCCTTGGCTGCCTCCAGTCCCAGGAATCCCCTCCTGGTGGTGAGGGATGGGTCATTTGTGGTGGGATGATGATGATGATGATGGTGAGGATGAGCCAGGACCTTTCCTTGGTTCTGCTGGGAGATGGAAATTGTTGCCTCCTGACCTGTGGCCCCCGTGGATGTGTGATGGATCTGGTGGGAGCTGGCAGTTACAAAACTGGCTGGGAATGCTGCTTTTCCTGGGAGTTCTGCTGTTCCTGGGAATGCTGGTGCTCACCAGGGCTGCCTTTTGAGCTGTTCCCACCCATTCTGGCCTCTCTGGCTGAGCTCCCCCACCCCTCACCTGCATTTTTGGGGTGCTCCAGGCAGAACCCCCAGATTGCTCCGGGACCCAGCCCTGTTCTGCCCCTGGAATTTGGCAATTCCCGATGCTGGGAAGCAGGGTGAGGTCTGTTGTGAAACTGCTCCGTGGCTCCCTGGCACCTGCTCGGGCTTTTCTGTCCAAAATCTTGATTAATTCCCTGCTCAGGGATTTGCTTTGGAGCAGAACGGAGTGCCAGCTTTTCCTGGTTCCCTGCCCTGAGCTGGAGCTGGAGAAACACGTGGATGGAGGGGGCAGGAAGGATGGAGAGGGCTCTGCTGGTGGGAGAAGCTTCTCCTGTTTTTTTCCTGCTGGGATTCTGAGTCTCCTCATCTCTCCTCACCCCATCTTCCCCCGTTTTTGCCCCCCAGGAAACACAGACTGACAAGAACCCAAAGTGCCTTTTCCCCGGTTGTGTTCAGCCCCCTCTTCACAGGTGAGGATCTGGGGGAGATCTGTGCAAGTCTGGGGTTTTTTGTTTGGCTGTGGGATGAGCAGGGAATGGGGAGTTCTGCTTCTGTGGGATCCCAAGCTGGGATCTCTGTGGTGTCCCTTGGTCCTGCTGGCCTCACACCCAAAAAGGAGACCCCAAAAAGAGGATCTGAGCCCAGGATGGGGCCTAAACCACCGGGAACAGGGTCTTAAGCCCAAGGACAGGGCCTGAGAGCCACAGGAAAGGGTTTAAGCCACAGGAAAGGGGTCTTGGACCCCCAGGAGAGGAGCTGCTTTTCCTCAAAGGAATCTGCAGAGGAAAACCTGGAGATGCCAAATTTTTGCTTTAATTTGGGAGGTTGATTTCATTAATTATTAGTTTTTCTGATTATTTTTAACATGACTTTTAAAAATTTAATTATTTTAAAAATTACCATGTCCCTGTTGCCACGCATGGATCAGCTCTGCTCAGTGTGGGAATTCCATGCTGGAAAAGATCCTTTGGAGCCTCCTCATCCCATCCAGCTGCTGGGCTTGGGGCAAATTCCCTCAAGGCCTCTCCGAAGACGGAGAAGTTTACTTTGGGAGCAGCAAACGGGAAAAACATCCCAAACCCTGTGGAATTCCCTTTCCTGTGCTCCTCCTGGGGACCAGGCCTGCCTGATCCCAGCCCTAACTGGGCTTTTCCCTCTCCTTTTCCAGGTGAGACAGTGTCACTGGTGGACGTGGACATTTCCCAGCGAGGGCTCAGCTCCCCTCACCCTCCGACCCCTCCGCCGCCGCCCCGCCGGAGCCTCAGCCTGCTCGGTACTGCCCTGGGGGTGGGCCCTGGGAACCTGGGGGTGGGCCCTGGGAACCTGGGGGTGGGCCCTGGGAACCTGGGGGTGGTCCCTGGGAACCTGGGGGTGGTCCCTGGGAACCTGGGGGTGGGCCCTGGGAACCTGGGGTGGGCCCTGGGAACCTGGGGATGGTCCCTGGGAACCTGGGGACGGTCCCTGGGAACCTGGGGATGGTCCCTGGGAACCTGGGGACGGTCCCTGGGAACCTGGGGGTTGTCCTTGGAAACCTGGGGGTGGGCCCTGGGAACCTGGGGATGGTCCCTGGGAACCTGGGGGTGGGCCCTGGGAACCTGGGAATGGTCCCTGGGAACCTGGGAATGGTCCCTGGGAACCTGGGGACGGTCCCTGGGAACTAGGGAATGGTCCCTGGGAACTAGGGAATGGTCCCTGGGAACCTGGGGGTGGGCCCTGGGAACCTGGGGGTTGTCCTTGGAAACCTGGGAATGGTCCCTGGAGCCCTGGGAATTCCAGTGCTGGAAAGGGATCCGTGTCCTCCAACAGTACCCACGCTGGAGAGGAGGTGCTGCTGGCAATCCCCCAATTCCCTTTTCCAGGCTGTTTTCTGGGGCTCTGCTGGGAATCCCCAAGTTCCCTTTTCCAGGCTGTTTTCTAGGGCTCTGTGAGGAATCCCCCAATTCCCTTTTCCAGGCTGTTTTCTGGGGCTCCACTGGGAATCCCCCAATTCCCTTTTCCAGGCTGTTTTCTGGGGCTCCACTGGGAATCCCCCAATTCCCTTTTCCAGGCTGTTTTCTGGGGCTCTGCTGGGAATCCCCCCGTTCCCTTTTCCATGCTGTTTTCCCAGACTCTCTGGCTGTGTGGGGAATCCCCCAGTTCCCTTTTCCCCGCTGTTTTCCGGGCTCTGGGGCTGTTCTTTCCCTGTTTCCTGACCTGTCTCTGCTCTCTCCTAGATGATATCAGTGGGACGCTGCCTCCGGCTGTGCTTGTGGGGCCCATGGGCTCTTCCCTGCAATCCTTCCCTCTGCCTCCGCCTCCTCCGCCCCACGCCCCAGGTCAGCTCGGCTTGGCCAGCTCTGCCTTCCCCTCCCGGAATCCCGCTTTTTCCCCTTCCGGAATCCCGCTTTTCCCCTCCCGGAATCCCGCTTTTTCCCCTCCCGGAATCCCGCTTTTTCCCCTCCCGGAATCCCGCTTTTTCCCCTCCCGGAATCCCGCTTTTTCCCCTCCCAGAATCCCGCTTTTTCCCCTCCCGGAATCCCGCTTTTCCCCTCCTGGAATTCTGCTTTTTCCCCTCCCGGAATCCCGCTTTTTCCCTTTGGGAATCTCCACCTTTTCCCCTCTTGGAGTCCCCACTTTTTCCCTCCTGCAGTCTCCAGGTGTCTCAGGGTGACAATGACAATGGCAGTGACCCTGGCTGTCTCTGTGTGACAGTGACAGTGACCCAGCTGTCTCTGGGTGACAATGACAGTGACCCCGCTGTCTCTGGGTGACAGTGACAATGACAGTGACCCTGTCTGTCTCTGTGTGACAGTGGCAGTGACCCTGGCTGTCTCTAGGTGACAGTGGCAGTGGCAGTGACCCGGCTGTCTCTGGGTGACAATGACAGTGACCCGGCTGTCTCTGGGTGGCAGTGACCCCGCTGTCTCTGGGTGACAGTGGCAGTGACAGTGACCCTGTCTGTCTCTGGGTGACAGTGACAATGACAGTGACCCTGTCTGTCTCTGTGTGACAGTGGCAGTGACCCGGCTGTCTCTGGGTGGCAGTGACCCCGCTGTCTCTGGGTGACAGTGGCAGTGACCCCGCTGTCTCTGGGTGACAGTGGCAGTGACAGTGACCCCGCTGTCTCTGGGTGGCAGTGACCCCGCTGTCTCTGGGTGACAGTGGCAGTGACCCCGCTGTCTCTGGGTGACAGTGGCAGTGACAGTGACCCCGCTGTCTCTGGGTGGCAGTGGCAGTGACCCCGCTGTCTCTGGGTGACAGTGACAATGGCAGTGACCCCGCTGTCTCTGGGTGACAGTGGCAGTGACCCCGCTGTCTCTGGGTGACAATGGCAGTGACCCCGCTGTCTCTGGGTGACAGTGACAATGGCAGTGACCCCGCTGTCTCTGGGTGACAGTGGCAGTGACCCCGCTGTCTCTGGGTGACAATGACAGTGACCCCGCTGTCTCTGGGTGACAATGACAGTGACCCCGCTGTCTCTGGGTGACAGTGACAATGGCAGTGACCCCGCTGTCTCTGGGTGACAATGGCAGTGACCCCGCTGTCTCTGGGTGACAGTGGCAGTGGCAGTGACCCCGCTGTCTCTGGGTGACAATGACAGTGACCCCGCTGTCTCTGGGTGACAGTGGCAGTGACCCCGCTGTCTCTGGGTGACAATGGCAGTGACCCCGCTGTCTCAGGGTGACAATGACAATGACAGTGACCCTGTCTGTCTCTGGGTGACAGTGGCAGTGACCCCGCTGTCTCTGGGTGACAATGGCAGTGACCCAGCTGTCTCTGGGTGACAGTGACAATGACAGTGACCCTGTCTGTCTCTGGGTGGCAGTGGCAGTGACCCCGCTGTCTCTGGGTGGCAGTGGCAGTGACAGTGACCCGTCTGTCCCTCCCTGCAGACGCCTTTCCCCGGATCGTGCCCCTGCGGCCCCCCGAGGCCCCGGGCCAGCCGCCCCCTCACCTGCAGTGTCCCCTGGCCCGGCCCGACCCCAGCAGCTTCGCCGCCAGCCTGAGGGAGCTGGAGAAGGTACCGGGGACAGGGCCAGAACCTGAGCCCTGAGGGACTGGGGTTTGGGATTGGGGCCCTCAGGGACTGGGGTTTGGGAATGGGGCCCTCAGAGAGTGGGGTTTGGGATTGGGGCCCTCAGGGACTGGGGTTTGGGAATGGGGCCCTGAGGGACTGGGGTTTGGGATTGGGGCCCTGAGGGACTGGGGTTTGGGAATGGGGCCCTGAGGGACTGGGGTTTGGGAATGGGGCCCTGAGGGACTGGGGTTTGGGATTGGGGCCCTCAGGGACTGGGGTTTGGGAATGGGGCCCTGAGGGACTGGGGTTTGGGATTGGGGCCCTCAGGGACTGGGGTTTGGGAATGGGGGCCCTCAGGGACTGGGGTTTGGGAATGGGGCCCTCAGGGACTGGGGTTTGGGATTGGGGCCCTGAGGGACTGGGGTTTGGGATTGGGGGCCCTGAGGGACTGGGGTTTGGGAATGGGGCCCTCAGGGACTGGGGTTTGGGATTGGGGCCCTGAGGGACTGGGGTTTGGGATTGGGGCCCTGAGGGACTGGGGTTTGGGATTGGGGCCCTCAGGGACTGGGGTTTGGGACTGGGGCCCTGAGAGACTGGGGTTTGGGATTGGGGGCCTGAGGGACTGGGGTTTGGGAATGGGGCCCTGAGGGACTGGGGTTTGGGATTGGGGCCCTCAGGGACTGGGGTTTGGGATTGGGGCCCTGAGGGACTGGGGTTTGAGAATGGGGCCCTGAGAGACTGGGGTTTGGGATTGGGGCCCTGAGGGACTGGGGTTTGGGATTGGGGCCCTCAGGGACTGGGGTTTGGGATTGGGGCCCTGACGGACTGGGATTTGGGATTGGGGTCCTCAGGGACTGGGGTTTGGGAATGGGGCCCTGAGGGACTGGGGTTTGGGATTGGGGCCCTGACGGACTGGGATTTGGGATTGGGGCCCTGAGGGCCCTCAGAGTTTGGGATTGGGGCCCTGAGGGACTGGGGTTTGGGATTGGGGTCCTCAGGGACTGGGGTTTGGGATTGGGGCCCTGACGGACTGGGGTTTGGGATTGGGGTCCTCAGGGACTGGGGTTTGGGAATGGGGCCCTGAGGGACTGGGGTTTGGGATTGGGGCCCTGACGGACTGGGATTTGGGATTGGGGCCCTGAGGGCCCTCAGAGTTTGGGATTGGGGCCCTGAGGGACTGGGGTTTGGGATTGGGGTCCTCAGGGACTGGGGTTTGGGATTGGGGCCCTGACGGACTGGGGTTTGGGATTGGGGTCCTCAGGGACTGGGGTTTGGGATTGGGGGCCCTGAGGGACTGGGGTTTGGGACTCCTGCCCCTCATAGAGTGGGATTTGGGATTCCTGCCCCTCATAGAGTGGGATTTGGGAATGCGGCCCCTCAGGGTTTGGGAATCCATGGTTTTGGAGTCCAGGAAATCCTTTTTGGAGTGTGGAAGGGGGGTCTGGATCCCCTCTGTCCCCTCAGGCCGTGGCGTCCCCTCATCCCTCAGTCCCAACCGCCCACGCCGGGTGAAATTCCACACGGGGACTGACCTCTTGGGAGCTTTCCCGAGGGAATCCCGTCCCAGCCGCCGCTCTCTGTTCCCAGTGCGGGTGGTACTGGGGCCCCATGAACTGGGAGGACGCCGAGATGAAGCTGAAGGGGAAACCGGACGGGTCCTTCCTGGTGCGGGACAGCTCCGACCCCCGCTACATCCTGAGCCTGAGCTTCCGCTCGCAGGGCATCACGCACCACACCCGCATGGAGCACTACCGAGGTGAGCCATTCCCGGGGGTCTGGGGACCTTTGGGGTGCCATTCCCAGCTCCAGGGGGTTATAAACAACCCTCTGCATGGAGCACTACCGAGGTGAGCCAGTCCCGGGGGTCTGGGGACCTTTGGGGTGCCAGTCCCAGCCCCAGGGGGTTAGAAACAACCCTCCTCATGGAGCACTACCGAGGTGAGCCATTCCCGGGGATTGGGGACCTTTGGGGTGCCATTCCCAGCCCCAGGGGGTTAGAAACAACCCACACACCACACCCGCATGGAGCACTACCGAGGTGAGCCAGTCCCGGGGGTCTGGGGACCTTTGGGGTGCCAGTCCCAGCCCCAGGGGGGTTAAACAACCCACACACCACACCCGCATGGAGCACTACCGAGGTGAGCCAGTCCCGGGGGTCTGGGGACCTTTGGGGTGCCATTCCCAGCCCCAGGGGGTTATAAACAACCCACGCACCACACCCGCATGGAGCACTACCGAGGTGAGCCAGTCCCGGGGGTCTGGGGACCTTTGGGGTGCCATTCCCAGCCCCAGGGGGTTAGAAACAACCCACACACCACACCCGCATGGAGCACTACCGAGGTGAGCCAGTCCCGGGGGTCTGGGGACCTTTGGGGTGCCATTCCCAGCTCCAGGGGGGTTAAACAACCCTCTGCATGGAGCACTACCGAGGTGAGCCAGTCCCGGGGGTCTGGGGACCTTTGGGGTGCCATTCCCAGCCCCAGGGGGTTAGAAACAGCCCTCTGCATGGAGCACTACTGAGGTGAGCCATTCCCGGGGCTCTGGGGACCTTTGGGGTGCCATTCCCAGCCCCAGGGGGGTTAAACAACCCTCTGCATGGAGCACTACCGAGGTGAGCCATTCCCGGGCTCTGGGGACCTTTGGGGTGCCAGTCCCAGCCCCAGGGGGATTAAACAGCCCTCCTCATAGAGCACTACCGAGGTGAGCCTTTCCCAGGGGTCTGGGGACCTTTGGGGTGCCATTCCCAGCACCAGGGGGTTAGAAACAGCCCTCTGCATGGAGCACTACTGAGGTGAGCCATTCCCGGGGGTCTGGGGACCTTTGGGGTGCCATTCCCAGCACCAGGGGGTTAGAAACAGCCCTCTGCATGGAGCACTACCGAGGTGAGCCATTCCCGGGCTCTGGGGACCTTTGGGGTGCCAGTCCCAGCCCCAGGAGGGTTATGAACAACCCTCCTCATGGAGCACTACCGAGGTGAGCCTTTCCCAGGATCCCAGACCCCTTGGATGCCATTCCCAGCTCCAGGAGGTTATAAATAACCCACTACACCTGCATGGAGCACTACTGAGGAATAAAGAGCTGGCAGTGCCCTGGAAAAGTGGGAATAAGGAGCTGGCAGTGCCCTGGAAAAGTGGGAATAAGGAGCTGGCAGTGCCCTGGAAAACTGGATTTGAAGGAAATTCTGACAAATGGAAATTTTAGGGAGAATTTATTCCTGGGAAGTGTGGTCAGGCGTTGGAACAGGCTGCACACAGAGTCCCCATCCCTGGAAGTGTCCAAACCCCACGTGGATGTGGCCCTTGGGGACACGGTGACACCGGTGTCCAGGGGACAGCTGGGGTCTTTCCCAGCCTGCAGAATTCCCAGATTTTGGTGGGAGGAGGTGTGTCCAGACTGGTGTGATCCACTGGGAGCTCTGGTGTCCCCAGCTCCAGTTTCATCCTGGGCCACCTGGGCGGGTCAGGTGACAGCACAGGGACAAAGGGTGGCCCAGGGCCTAATTAACAATCCTGTTAATCAAGGAGCAGGAACATGAAACTGCTCCCATGGAAAATGATCCCAGGGCTGGGAAATGGGGACAGCAGCACCTGGAGCTGGGAATGCTCCAAGGGCACCTTTCCTTGGGAATGTTGGGATGGAAGAGGGACACTCCAGAATATGAGAATATTTGATTTCCTAAATATCATAATATTAAATTCACTAAATATAAGAATATTTAATTGATTCAATATAAGAATATTTAATTGATTCAATATATTAATATTGAAAAGTTTAGCTGTTTCCAAATCCATAAAACAGAGCCCATTCCAGGGGATTTTGGGAATGCCAGATTTGTCACTGAAAATCCTCTCCCTGCTGTTTCCGTGATGGTGCTGGGGAAGCTGCTTTCCCAAAAATTCCTTGGAATAACAGGAATAACCTCCCCTGTGCTTTGCCAAAAATCCCCTGGAATAATGGGAATTCTTTCTCTTGTGGAAGGGACCTTCAGCCTGTGGTGCCACCCCAAGTTCGAGGACCGCTGCCAGTCCGTGGTGGAGTTCATCAAGAGGGCCATCATGCACTCCAAAAACGGGAAATTCCTCTACTTCCTGCGCTCCCGGGTCCCAGGTGAGCCCGGGAATGGGACAGGCCAGGCATCCAGGTGATCCTGGGAATGGGAGGGATTCTCCAGGTGATCCTGGGAATGGGATTGTCCAGGGTTCCAGGCGAGCGCAGGAGTGGGATTTTCCTGTGATCCACGTAAGCCTGGGAATGGGATCTTCCAGGTGAGCCCAGGAACCTAGTCCTGGTCTCCAAAACCTCCTTTTTTCCCCCAAAAGGTCTCCCTCCGACGCCCGTCCAGCTCCTGTATCCCGTCTCCAGGTTCAGCAACGTCAAATCCCTGCAGCACCTTTGCCGCTTCCGGATCCGGCAGCTGGTCCGGATCGACCACATTCCCGAGCTCCCGCTGCCCAAGTGAGCCCCGGGATTCCCCCTGGATCAGTCCCAGGCAGCGGGAGGGGATCTGTGAGCTCAGATCCGGGAGGGAATCATTGGCTTTTCCAGCTTTGGGGTAGCGGGATCGGTGTCCTGTGGGTGCGGCGGGAATTCTGAGCGGCTTGGGAATGAGGAATTCCCTGCTGTGCCAGTTCCTGTGGAGCTGCTGGGAGGGCTGGGAATGTCACAGGGGCTGGGCTCTGGGATGCAGCTCTTCCTGGTGTTTTTCTGGGGAAGAGCCTCTGGCTGTGTTTCGGGAATATTGGAAGGGTTGCGGCTCTGGGATCCAGCTCTTCCCGGTGTTTTTCCGTGGAAGAGGCTCTGGTTGTGTTTTGGGAATGTTTCAGAGGGGCTGTGGCTCAGGGATCCAGCTCTTCCTGGTGTTTTTCCGTGGAAGAGCCTCTGGTTGTGTTTTGGGAATGTTTCAGAGGGGCTGTGGCTCAGGGATCCGGCTGCTCCCGGTGTTTTTCCATGGAAGAGGCTCCGGCTGTGTTTTGGGAATGTTTCAGAGGAGCTGTGGCTCAGGGATCCGGCTGTTCTGGTGTTTTTCCAGGCCCCTGATCTCCTACATCCGCAAGTTCTACTACTACGACCCGCAGGAGGAGCAGTACCTGTCCCTCAAGGAGGCGCAGCTCGTCTCCCGACAGAAGCAGGAGCCCGAATCCTCCACGTAGCGCAGCCGGCACTGGCGGTGCGGGAGTGCTCCGGATGGTTGGGATGGTCTGGGATGGTTTGGAGTGGTCTGGGATGACTGGGAGTGGTCCAGTGATGGGGGTGGGATGTGGGATGATCTGGGAATGGTCTGGGATGGTTCAGGAATGGTCTGGGGATGGTCTGGAATGGTTTGGAGTGGTCTGGGAATGGTCCGGGAGTGGTCTGGGATGGTTTGGAGTGGTCTGGGAATGGTCTGGGATGACTGGGAGTGGTCCAGTGATGGGGGTGGGATGTGGGATGGTTCAGGAATGGTCTGGGATGGTTCAGGAATGGTCTGGGATGGTTCAGGAATGGTCTGGGGATGGTCAGGAATGGTTTGGAGTGGTCTGGGAATGGTCCGGGAGTGGTCTGGGATGGTTTGGAGTGGTCCAGTGATGGGGGTGGGATGCAGGATGATCTGGGAATGGTCTGGGATGGTTCAGGAATGGTCTGGGATGGTTTAGGAATGGTCTGGGATGGTTCAGGAATGGTCTGGGGATGGTCTGGAATGGTTTGGAGTGGTCTGGGAATGGTCCAGGAGTGGTCTGGGATGGTTTGGAGTGGTCCAGTGATGGGGGTGGGATGTGGGATGATCTGGGAATGGTCTGGGATGGTTCAGGAATGGTCTGGGATGGTTCAGGAATGGTTTGGAGTGGTCTGGGAATGGTCCGGGATGATTGGGAGTGGTCCAGTGATGGGGGTGGGATGTGGGATGGTTCAGGAATGGTCTGGGATGGTTCAGGAATGGTCCGGGAATGGTCTGGGATGGTTTGGAGTGGTCCAGGGATGGTCGGGAGTGGTCTGGGAATGCCCCAGGAATGATCTGGGAATGGTGCCTCATCCCAGGATCAGTGCTGTCCTGCTGTTCCCTCAGAACCACAACCCCCCAGAGGAGTCCTGGCTGCTCCCTCAGGGGTCCTCTGTCATTCCCGGCTTTTCTTTGGGAAAGGGAACAGGATTTCAGGGTGTTTTACCGTTCCCAGCTTTCCCTGGGAAGGGGAACAGGGCTTCTTGGCCTTTTACCATTCCCATCTTTCCTCGGGAAGGGCACAACCCTCCTGCTCCTCCCTTGTTCCCATTCCCAATCCCATCTGATCCCGATTCCCCGTGTTTCTTCCTGGCAGGAATTTGGTTGTTGCCCTCCTGCCGTGGTGGGGAGGAGGCCGAGCTCCTGCTGCTGCTGCTCCTGCTCTTTTCCTGGAGGAGAGGGCCCGGCGTTCCCAGGAAACCCAGCAGAGCAGGATCAGCTCCTGGGAAGAGGAGTCCTGGGGGAAGCCAGCCCGGCCCCGCGGGACCCCGCGGAACAGAGGATGTCCTGGCACTATTCCCGAGCTGCCCTGGAAGTTTTCCGTTTGGATGTCTCCGGGTTTTAATTTTCGTTTTTGGATTTTCAGCATGAGGACAAACTGGATTTTCTGATCTTGCTAGATTTTTGATCCCACCTTGGGAATTTCAAGGTGGGGGAGAGGGAGGAAAAAGGGGGAATTCTCTGGGAAGATCCATCTGCTCCAAGGCGTCGTGGCAAGGCTTTGATCCTCTCTGGAGAGCTGCAGACGGAGCCAGGGGATGGAAGAACCCCTGGGAACAAATAAAGTGTGGAGTTCTGAGCAGCTCCACAGCTCCCCCACTTCCCAGGATTTGGGAGAAGAGATCCAAAGCCTCCAGGAGTGGCAGGAGCATCCTGGAAAAAGCTTGGAGCCGTGGGAGAAGGAAGGAAGGAGGAGCGTGGGATGTGGTGGGTCCAAAGGGACATTGCTGGAAGATTCCCCTGGAGCCCTGGGAAGGTGGAAGAGCTGCTGCTGGAATTGCTGGAGCTACCCTGGATCCTGCAGGGATCCCAGACTCGGGATGGGCTCTCCCAGCCTGGCCCTGGTGGATTCCAGAGGCTGGGAATGGAGCAATTCCCTTTGGAGGATCCTCCTGGAGCAGCTCCCTCCTCTCCCTGGGACATCAGGAACAGCAAGTCCAGGAGAGTTTTGGCTCTTTCCCGGATTTTGGGCACAAATTCCCTCCCTCACCCCTTGGGACCCCGGGCTGCTGCTCCATCCCCTGAGCAGGAATTCCATGGGGGAACTTCCAGCTGGGAATTCTGGAGCATTCTTCCCTGCTGTGTTTCAAGGAGCAGCATTCCAGTGCTCTGAATCCAAGGCGTTGCCCCATCCTGCTGGATCTGAGGATTCCCTGGAGCCCTGGGAGCTGCCAGGACGATCCCAGCCCTGGAATTCCTGTGGATTTTAATGGAAAAGTTTCCAAGCTGCTTTGCCATAAAAGGTGCTACACATCCTGCCCTGCCTGCCTCCTCCGGCTGGGATCTGGAGGAAAAAACCCACAATCCTTAAAAAATTCCAGGTTTCTGGGTGAAACTGAGCCTGAACATCCATGGAAATACCTCATGGGACTGTGTGAGGGAAAACCTTCCCCGGAGCCAGGCCTGCTCCAGCTTTTCTTCCCAAAATAAAAGAGACCCTGGAAAAAAAAAGGAAAAGTGGATCAGGGATGGATAATGGGGTGCCAGGACCTGGGAAGATGTGAGTCAATGCACAGAAAATCCAGGGGAGATCCTGGTGCTGACAGCATTCCCACTCTCCTGTGGAGTGGGAGAGGTTTGGGAAGGAGGAGCAGGGAAAAGCAGAGCTGGGTTTTGTTTGGGATTTTTGCCACCCTGGGGCTCTCCCACCGCCCCCAGACCTCATCCTGGGGGGTCCCAATGCCCCAAACCCACACCCCGGGCAGCTCCCAGTGCTCCCAGTCCCAGGAATTTCATGGGATCCAGCCTCACCTTTGGAGGAGGAATAAGCAGATTCCAGCAGCTCCCAGGGCAGGAGATTCCCAGGATTTTGGGAATCACCCTTGGGAATTAAAAAAAAAAAAAAAAGAAAAAAAAAATGCAGCTTTTGCTTAATTTTATTTTTATTCCCCCTTTTTTAATTTTTAATTTTAATTTTAATCTTAATTTTTTTTTTTGGTGTGTGCTTAATTTATTCAAATAGTGGCTGTATAATTTATTTTCATAAATATATGAGAAAAGTTACTAAATGGTTAAAAAATAATAATAAAAAAACCAAACGGACTTTGCAGGCCAATCTTTCAGATTTAATGAAAAAATTAATTAATAATAATAATATTAATAATAGTGGGTTTTGATATGAACCACAAATGCACTTTTGGGTGTGTTTGGTTATTTTTGGGGTGGGGAGCTGTGGGGTTTGTGTGTAAATATTGTATTTATAGGCATGTTTGGCCTCTTGTGGGGGATTTTAGGAACTGCTGGCGTGGAATTCCTGGATTTTGGGGGTTTTGGGGTTTTTTTGGGGGTGTTTTTTTCCTACAGGGTCGGCCAGGAAGAGCTGACTTGGTGTTTGTAAAACTCATTTTTAGCATCGATTTTTGGGGTTTTTTTGGGGGTTTTTGGGTTGTTAGGGATTTTCTTTTTTTTGCAGTGGGGGTGGGAAGGGAAGAGAGAAAGGGTTTGAATAAAAACCTTGGAAATTCTTGGATGCTTTTTGTGGTGAATTCAGAGTCCTCGCCCCCCTCCCCGCCCCCCCAGGTCCCTTTTGCCCCTTTTTGGGGGCTCTGGGTCCCCCCCGGGTGCTCCTGGACCCCAAAACCCACCCAGGAGGGGCTCCCAGTGCCCCCCGGGATAGCGGGGTGCCCCTGGTGCTCCCATTCCTGCATCCCTGTGGGGTGGGCTGTGACCCAAGGGATGGGGGACCCCAAACCCCCCTCCTGCCCCCCAAATCCCTCCCCAGCCCCTGCCCCATTTCCCTCCCCCCAACCCCCCCTCCTGCCCCCCAAATCCCTCCCCACCCCCTGCCCCATTTCCCTCCCCCCAAACCCCCCTCCTGCCCCCCAAATCCCTCCCCAGCCCCTGCCCCATTTCCCTCCCCCCAAACCCCCCTCCTGCCCCCCAAATCCCTCCCCAGCCCCTGCCCCATTTCCCTCCCCCCAAACCCCCCTCCCCAGCCCCTGCCCCATTTCCCTCCTCCCAAACCCCCCTCCTGCCCCCCAGATCCCCTCCCCAGCCCCTTCCCCATTTCCCGCCCCCCAGATCCCCTCCCCAGCCCCTGCCCCATTTCCCTCCTCCCAAACCCCCCTCCTGCCCCCAAATCCCTCCCCACCCCCTGCCCCATTTCCCTCCTCCCAAACCCCCCTCCTGCCCCCCAAATCCCTCCCCACCCCCTGCCCCATTTCCCTCCCCCCAAACCCCCCTCCTGCCCCCCAAATCCCTCCCCACCCCCTGCCCCATGTCCCTCCCCCCAAACCCCCCTCCTGCCCCCCAAATCCCCTCCCCACCCCCTGCCCCATTTCTCTCCCCCCAAACCCCCCTCCTGCCCCCCAAATCCCTCCCCAGCCCCTTCCCCTTTTCCCGCCCCCCAAATCCCTCCCCAGCCCCTTCCCCATTTCCCGCCCCCCAGATCCCCTCGGGGCACGCAGATCAAAGGCGGGGGAATGACACAACTGGGGCTGGGGAGGTCTGGGGGGGCTCCGAGCCTCGGGGAGCTTCATCCCCTTCACCCCCCCTCCTCCTCCTCCTGCACCCCAGCCCCGGGGGCTCGGGGTCCCCGCGGGCCTTGGGGACAGTGGCCGTGCCGCGGTGACAAAGCGCCCTTGGCAGGGCCCGCCGGGCGGGCTGCGGGCTCCTTTTGGGGTTTTTATTTCGGGTTTTGGGGCCCCGCGGCTGCCGGAGCGCCCGAGGGCCCCGCGGGGCGGGTCTGGGGTCCCCGGAATGGGGAACGACGCGGAGCTGGGATCCCCAGGACTGGGAATGAGGCGGATTTGGGGTCCCCGGGATGGGAAGCGAGGGAGATTTGGGGTCCCTGGCATGGGAAGCGAGGCGGATTTGGGGTCCCCACAGCCCGAGGGAGCTCTGGAGCGGCGCCTTCCCGGGAATGCTCCGGGGATTCGGGACCCCGGGATGCGCCCACGGCCCGGAGGAGCCCGTGGGGACCCGGGGCACCCCCTCGCTACCCCCGGGCCCCCCCAAAAAAAGCGGCTTTTGTCCGGCCGCCCCCGAGCGGGCCTGGCCAGGGCCCAGAGGGCCGGAGCTTTATTTTTACCTCCTCATTAGCATCAGAAAGCGGCGCGGCCCCCGCGGGCGGCGCGGCCCCCGGACAAAGGGCGCTTTCTTCCCGCGCCGCCTCCCCCCGACCCCAACCCCAGTCCCGCGGGGCTGCTGCGCCCTCGGGCCCCCCGGGACCCCGCGGGGTCGGCGACAGGGGGGGCTGCTGGTGATGCCCACCCTGTGGAAAAAATCCCGTTGGGTGGCGGGGTGTTGCTCCCCGTCCTTAAACCCCATTCCCCAAATCCCACCCCGAAATTCCGTCCCTAAATCCCATCCACCAATCCCACCCCCAAATCCCACCCCCAAATCCCACCCTTGGCCAACTCTGCCCCAGCTCTGCCCCTGCCCCAGGGGTGGGTCTGGGGTGTCTGAACCCCCATTTTGGGGCTGGGTCCTGCGGGGGGTGGGGACGCTGCCCCTCCTCGGCCCAGTGTGCTGAGGGGAGTGTGGGAATGAGGGAAACTGAGGCACGGGGTGGGGAGGGAACGAGGGAAACTGCGGCATGGCAGAGGACCACTCCAGGGGAAACTGAGGCATGGCCTGGAGCCATCCAAGAGAAACTGAGGCACGGCACGGGACCAGTCCAAGGGACACTGAGGCACGGCCCAGGCCCAGGCCAATGCAGCCGGGGCCGTGCCCGGGGCCGTGCCCAGGGAGGGGAGGGCAGGCATGGTGCCCGCTGTCCCCGCTGTCCCCGGCTGGGCGCTGGCAGCGCCCCAGGGTCAGAGGCCACGCTGGGCTGGCACCGGCGCCGCTCCCAGCTAACATTTACCCAGCCCCGAGGGCTTGGCTGCCACCCCGGGAAAGGACAGGCCAGGGCCACCAACCCAGCCTGGGGGGACAGACAGTGCCACCGGCCCTGCCACCGTGCCACCCCCGTGCTGGGCACTGCCAGGGAGAGCCACAGCCCCTGGGGAATGGGGGAGAGGGAGGTGGGGAGGGATGGAGGGATGGATGGACGGATGGACGGATGGACGGATGGATGGATGGAGGGATGGACAGGGATGGATGGATGGATGGATGATGGATGGATGGATGGATGGACGGATGGATGGATGGAGGGATGGACAGGGATGGATGGATGGATGGATGGATGGATGGATGGATGGATGGATGGATGGATGGATGGATGGAAGGAGAGATGGAGGAGGAGGGAAGCAGCGGGATGGGGCTGGCGGGGTCCCGGGGGGCCGGGCGGAGGGGAGGGAGGGGAAGGCGGCGGCGGCGGGGTCCGGGTGGGGCCGGGGGCCCCCTCCCGTCGCCGCTCACATGACGCCGCTCCCGGGATGCGCCGGGCGGCGCCGGGCGTGGGCGGCGGCGGCGGCGAGAGGCGGCGGCAGCGGGACCGCACCGGGGCGCGCCGGCACCGCCACCGGCTCCGCCACCGGCACCGCCACCGGCACCGCCACCAGCACCGGCAGCGGGACCGGCCCATGGCCCGCGGCCGGACCGCCGCGCCCGCCCCCTGAGCGGCCCCATGGAGCAGGTAGGATCGGGACCGGGATGAGGAGCGGGACCAGGACAGGGAGCGGGACCGGGACCGGAGCCGCCGGGGCGGGGACCGGGCGGGTCCAGCACCCACGGACGCGGCGCCCTTCCGGGGGTCCGACAGCCCCGGGGACCCCACCTGCCGCCGGCGGGACCCCACCTGCCACCGCTGTGCTCCCCACCTGCTGCTTTCTGCCCCACCCACCTTCCCCCGGCCCTCGGCGTCACCCCCGCTGCCCGCCTGCTGCCCCGGCACCACCTGAGCTCCGCCGCAGCATCGCCCACCCGGGACCCTCGGCAGCATCCCCTGAGACCCCCTGCGCCCCCCACCCACCCCAGGTGTGCCGCGGGACCCTGTCCGTGCCCCTGCTCTGCCACCGCCTCCTGCCACAGCCCGGGGCGGGTCCCGCCCGCCATTTGGGGAGGGGGCTTCTGCTCGGGGAACGGGCTGGAGCCGCCGTGGGGTGTGGAAAAACCCCGGGGTGTCCTTAGCTCTGTGTCCCCATCCCGTTATTCACCGACCAACGCCTCCAGCCCCCGTCCCGCTCCGGTCGGTCTGAGCTGCCCCTCCTCGCCGCCCACCTGCGGCTGGGGGTCTCTCGGACCCCCCGTGCCGTGGCTCTGCGTGGACAGGAGGGTCCCTGGGGTGGGGATCACCGCCCTCCCGACCATCCTCCTCAGTTTTGGGGTCCAGCTCCCTCCCCGCAGCCCCCGGGGCTCTGCCTCGTGTTTCCCCCGCCTCCCCCATCGCTCCGGCTCAGCCCAGATCCCAGCGCAGGAATTGATGCCTCGTGGGTGCCCCGCACCCCCAGACCCTCCGGAGGGCTGGAGGGGCTGGGGCAGCGCTGGGGACCCGCGCGGGGCCACCGCTGCGGGCACGACACGTCCCCAGCACGCAGCGAGCTCCGGCCGCACGTTGGGGGCCGCGTGCTGCAAAATCCACCCCCCCTCCCCGAGCCGCGGCGGGGGGGAGCGCCGGGGGTGCCACAGCGTGGCCGTGTCACCCAGCTGGGTCACCACCCGCCATCACCACCCCCCACCCCACACCCCGGACCCCCGGGGCGTCCCCCGCCCCCCCGGCAAAGCCACCGCGCGTGGCCCGCGGGGACATGGCGGGGTGCAGCGTCTCCCCGGGGGCTGCGAGCGCCCGGCCCACCGTGTCGGCTGCATTTTCCCCGCTGGAAAAATCCCCCTCTTCCCACATCCAGCTGCAATGCAGAGGAGCTCCCGAGCCGCCCGCACGCCTTCCCTGCCGCCCTGATTGGCGGCGACGCCTCTGGAAGGGCCGTGGTAATTTTAGGCCGTGAGCGGCAGCAGGTTGGCATGTGCCCGCCGGCACCGGGCACGGCCGGAGGCTCCGGCAGCGCTGCCCCGCCGCCCTCCCTCCTGCCGGGAGCGGCACCCGCAGCCCGCGGCAGCGGGGATGCTGCGCAGCGCCCGAGGCGCCCCGAACCCCGGCGGGATCGCGGCCCCTCCCTGATGTGGGGTGAGCACGTAAGTCCTCGGCGCCCCCCCGCCGCCCTGCCCGGCTCCGCGCTGCCCCGCTGCCGGGACCCCCGGCCGCTGCCGGCCCCGAGCCCCCCTGGCCGCGCTGTTGTTTATCCCCACGGCCCCGCCGGCGGGCAGGGAAGGAGGGGCTGCGGCCGTAACCCTTTCGTCTGGCCGCCCGCTCAAAATGGCTTCGTGCTGCTGCCGCCGCCAGGGAACGGGAGCTGCCAGCTGGGAGCGCCTGCCTGGAGCCGGGAGGGCGCTGGGGGGGCACCCGGCGAGACCCCACCCCAGCGGGGCACCCACGGCACCCCCGCGGGCAGCGCGGGGTCACTCTGCGCGCCCCGCCCCGATCCGCTGCCCCCCCAGCTCCTCCCCGCGCCCCGCTTTTGCTTTTCTTCATTTTAATTCCCGGGATTAGGTTAAAACCCATCTTCCATCTAGGCTGGATTCCCCTCTCGCTGCCTTTGTCTGCGGCGCGGAAGCGGCTCCGCAGGGAGCGGCGGGCGGGGGGCTCCTGCTCCCCCAGATTCCCTCCTGCTCCCCCAGACCCGCTCCTGCTCCTCCAGACCCGCCCCTGCTCCCCCAGATTCCTTCCTGCTCCTCCAGACCCACTCCTGCTCCCCCAGACCCGCCCCTGCGGCCGCCGGGATTTGGGGTGGGGGGCCGAGCAGCGACGGCTGTGCCCCCCAGGGGGTGGGCAGCGAGCGGGGGCGGCTGCCCGGGCCGCGGGAGGGAGGCAGGGCGGTGATGTTCGGGTGGATGGTCACGGAATGGGGCGTGGGAGAGCCCTGGCAGGTGCGTGTCCCGCCCCGCACGTGGGGACACGGGCGGGGTGTCCCCGGGGGGCTGCGGGTGCGGCTCAGGAGACAAAGAGTGGGAATTCCTTGGAGCGGGGAGGGAGCACCGGGGCCATGGTGGCACCCGCGCCTTGGGGACACCTGTGGGCACGCGCCCAGGGGTGAGGATGGGGCTGGGGGCTCTCCTGGAGCCCCCCCGGCTGTGCACCCCGGGATGGGGCTCAGCCCTCGCCGTGTCCTTGTCCCTGACCCCGTGTCAGGTCAGTCCCTGTCCCTGCAGAGCCACGGGGCCAGCTCAGGTTGTGTCACCTCCTGGGTGGCGCTGGGGACGCCGAGAGGGGACTCAGAGTGCCGGAGTCCACAGCTGAGTCCTGCCACCAGCGGCCGGGGTCCTGCCTGGGGGGCACGGGCCGGCCGTGGCCGTGTGTCCCCTCGTGGGGGACACAGCAGGAGGGCCCCCCAGGGGTGGCACTGCCAGGAGGGGACAGGAGCGGGTGGCACAGCCGGAGCAGGTCTCTGCCCTTGCCACGGCCTGTCCTCTGGGGACGGACAGACGGACGTCGGTCAGGTCGGGCCGTGGTGCCAAACCCAGCCGAGGGGACATTTCCTGGAGGGTCCCTCTGGAGAGCGGCCAGCGGGACGGGGCCAGCCGGGTGGCGGTGCCGCGCGGCCGGGCAGGCAGAGGGCAGCCGTTGGCACACCCGGGGAGGGGTCCCATGGGTGGGACAGCGGATGGGAGGTGTCCCTACGTCTGGTGACACAGGGACCCCCTGGGGGTGCGGCAGTTCGGGGTGGGGGTGTCCGGCTGTGCCCTGTGGGAGCAAACTCCCGTCACTGCCAGCCCACTGTTCGTCCTCCCCGGCTCCCAAGGCAGGGCAGGGGACAGCGGTGGTGGCAGTGACCCCGTGGGTCCCCTCAGTGCTGACACCCCCATTTCCAGAGGCAGAAACCCCTCCAGCCCACCCCTGGCTGCTGTGGGTGGCACCAGGGTGGCACCACCCCTGCGTGACCCCTGTCCCTCCCTGTTTCTGGATGTCCTTGGTGGTCTCGTCCCTGTGTTTCCCTGGCTGTCCCTCCCCTGTCCCCTGCCCATCCCGGCAGGAGTGACAGATGTGGGAGCTGCCACCCGTGAGCCGCTCCGGCCCCCGTGGCCTCCGTCCAGCCCCGAATTCCGGCGCTGTGGCTGCGGCTCGGGCGTTTATTTGTTCTGGGGGCGCCGCGCCTGCCCCGGAGCCCGCAGGAAGTTGTTGTTGACACGAGATTTTCTTAATGGTGTCACGGAAAACTCGCGCTTGGCAGCCGCGGTGTCGCGGGCTGGCATTCCCGGGATCACGGGGTGGCACGGGCTGGCATTCCTGGGAATGCTGCGTGGCACGGGCTGGCATTCCCAGGAATGCAGGATGGCAAGGGCTGGCATTCCCAGGAGTGGCAGGGGCTGGCATCCCTGAGGGCAGACCTGGGAAACGCCCGCTCAGGAGGGACTTGGGGAGCGGCTTGGGGCTGGCAGGGACACGGGGACATCGCGTGGAGGTGCCGGAGCCCTTGGCACCGTGCCAGCTGCAGAATTTGGGATGCTGCGTCCCCCTGGAATTCTGGGGTGCTCTGGGGGTTTATTCCAAGCCCCACCCTTGTCCCACATGTGGAGCTGTGTCCCTTTTGGGGACAGAGAGGGGACAATGGCACCTGCCAGCAGCAGAGGAGCCATCCCGGGGTGCTGTGGGGGTTGATCCCGCTGTGCCCTGCCCTGAGCCCCTCCCTGGGCTCATCCACCCCTGGCTGGGCCCTGCTGGCTCCAGCCCTGTCCCTGTGGTGGCTCTGTCCCCTCCTGCTGCGTCCCCAGGGTTGTGGCCACCATTCCTCCCGGTGTTCTTCACCTCCTCCCCCTTTCCTGTCACACATGGCTCCCAGAATTGCCCCTCACGCCACCCCAGGGCTGCTGCTGGGTCCTGGCTGTGCCAGCTGGTGGCCCAGGTGACTCGGGGCTCGTGTCGTGGCACTGATGTCACCTCCTGCCGCCGCGGAGCCTTTCAGGTGCCGTTTGCACCCCGAAATTCGGCGGTGGGATTTGTTTCCTCAGCTGGTTTTGGGATGCTCTGCTGTGTCCAGGCGGCCTGAGCCAGGCCAGGCCCTGCTGGCTGTCCCCAACCCAGCTGTCCCCATGCTGGCTGTCCCCATCCCTCTCTCTGCCAGGCCAGGCTCTGTCCGTCCGTCTGTCCAGCTGTTTCCCGCCCTTGCTGTTTCCTTTCCCCGCGGCTCTCTCAGCCTTTGTCCGTCTGTCGGCCCCGACCCGGCTGTTTCCGTCCCCTTGTCTGCCTGTGCCAGTCCCCGTCACTGCTGTCCCTCTGTCCTGGCGTTTCCTGTCCGTGTGTCCTTCCGTGCCTCGCCTCCGGCAGTGCCCGGCCCTGGCCTCGCCCTGCTGCTGCTGTTTGTCCAGCGTTCCCTGTCCCGCTTCTCCTGGTGTCCCTGTGCCAGCGCCCCTGTGCCCGTCCTGCTCAGCTCATGGTCCCTGTCCCTCTGTCCTGGCTGCTCCTGGCCTGGCTGTCCCCTGCCCATCCTGGGTGGCACATCCCTGTCCCCATCCCTATCCCTGGCTGTCCCCTGTCCCCATCCCTGGGTGGCACATCCCTGTCCCCATCCCCATCCCTGGCTGTCCCCTGCCCATGCCTGGGTGACACATCCCTGTCCCCATCCCCATCCCTGGCTGTCCCCTGCCCATCCCTGGGTGACACATCCCTGTCCCCATCCCCATCCCTGGCTGTCCCCTGCCCATGCCTGGGTGACACATCCCTGTCCCCATCCCCATCCCTGGCTGTCCCCTGCCCATGCCTGGCCTGGTTTCTGGATGTCCCTTGCCTGGTCCTGTTCCTGGCTGTCCCCTGCCCATCCCCGGGTGTCCCACCCCTGTCCCTGTCCCTGTGTGCCCTGTCCTGGTCCCTGGATGTCCCTCCCCGTTCCTGGGGGTCCCCTGCCCATCCCGCTCCCATCCCAGGGCCGGCTCGATACCGGCTCCTGCTGTCCCGGTGTCCGTGCCGGTCCCCGTTCCCTCCCCGCCCCTCCGGGGCTCGTCTTCATTCCCCCCGGCCCATCCTGCCGGCGGCTCCTGCTGGCCCGGTACCGGTTCGCGTTCCCATCCCGCCATCCCGGTGCCGGTGCCTGTTCTGCTGTCCCGGTGCCGGTTCCACTGTCCCGGTGCCGGTTCCCGTTCCCACCCCGCCATCCCGGTGCCGGTTCCAGCTGTCCCGGTGCCGGTTCTGCTGTCCCGGTGCCGGTTCCCGTTCCCACCCCGCCATCCCGGTGCCGGTTCCAGCTGTCCCGGTGCCGGTTCCCGTTCCCACCCCGCCATCCCGGTGCCGGTGCCGGTTCTGCTGTCCCGGTGCCGGTTCCAGCTGTCCCGGTGCCGGTTCCCGTTCCCACCCCGCCATCCCGGTGCCGGTTCCAGCTGTCCCGGTGCCGGTTCCAGCTGTCCCGGTGCCGGTTCCCGTTCCCACCCCGCCATCTCGGTGCCGGTGCCGGTTCTGCTGTCCCGGTGCCGGTTCCAGCTGTCCCGGTGCCGGCTCCCGTTCCCACCCCGCCATCCCGGTGCCGGTTCTGCTGTCCCGGTGCCGGTTCCACTGTCCCGGTGCCGGTTCCCGTTCCCACCCCGCCATCCCGGTGCCGTGCCGTGCCGGTCCCTCCCGCCGGGCGGGCCGTACCGAGCCGCCCCGCGCCCCGCCCGCCGCCGCGGGCGCCCGGAGGAGGCGGAGCCGCGACCGGGGCCGGGGCCGCCGCCGGCCCAGCCCGAGCCGAGCCCAGCCGAGCCCAGCCGAGCCGAGCCGGACCGCGCCGTGCGGGGCCGGGCCGGGCCGAACCCAGCGGGAGCGCGCCGCGCGGGGCCGCACGGGCAGCGCCGTGCGGGGCCGTGCCGAGCCGAGCCGTGCGGAGCCGGGCCGGGCCGGGCCGAGCCGAGCCCGCCCGCCGCGCCCCGATGAATGGGATCGCTTTCTGCCTGGTCGGGATCCCGCCGTCCGCCCCCGCGGTGAGCGACACCGGCGGCACCGGGGACACCGGGGGCGCGGCAGTGGGCACTGGGAGCGGCGCTGGGGGGCACTGGGCGGACTGGGAGCGTGTTGGCTCGGCGGAGCGGGGTCTGGGAGGAACTGGGGCGTACTGGGCGGACTGGGGAGGGAGTAGGCTCGGGGAAATAGGGTCTGGGAGGAAACGGAGATCCCGGCTGAGCTGTAGGTCTGGGGCAATGGGACTGGGGGAACTGGGAGCCACTGGGAGCGTGTGGGGCCGGCACTGGGAGCGCTGGGATGGCGCCGAGGTCTGGCAGCGCGGCCGGGTGTTGGGGGATGCCCCTCGGGGACTGGGCCGGGACCGAGCCGGTTCCTCGGGGCTGGGCTGTGGGTCGGGGCCGGCGGGAGCGGGGGGTGTCCGGCCACCCACGCCATGCCACAGGCGATGGTGGCCGCGGTGGCCTGTCCCCAGCCACAGCGGCGTCGTGGCAGGGCGGAGGGGCTGCGGCGGCTGGGTCCGGCCCCGGAGCCGAGGGGGAGACCCCGGGAAGGAGCTGCCCCTTCCCGGGACGGGACCCTCGGACACCCACGCACTTCCTCCGAAACTCCCGGCCGGGCTGGCTCCGTGTGGCTCCGGCGGATCCATCCCCGCCAGCGCTCGCCTCTAGGCTGGCAGCAGCCCCCCATCGTGCCCAGGAGCCCCTGGAGGTCAAATCCAACCCCCCAGCTCCGAGCAGCCCCCCAGGATTTGCTGACCCGCGGGTGGGCACCGGCATCGCCCGGCGCCGCTGCCCCGGAGGGCGATGCCCGTCTCCCGGTGGTGCCAAGGAAGGCCAGCCCAGCCCTGGCTAAATCCCCATTTCCTGCCCGTTTTATGCCAGATCCCGGCGGAACCTTGGCGTGGGGATGAGGACAGCGCAGGGGGACGTGGGGCAGGGGTCTGGTGGCCGGGGGGACCCCGCGGTGCGGGACTGGCACATCCTGGCCCCAGAGCTGAATTTGTCCCTCAGTCCCTGGTTTTTTGAGCTCGGCTTCCTCGGCCCCGGCCATGGGGGAATTAACCGGGCTGGAAGGGTTAATTGGGGTGTGCGGAGTGGCCCGGGATGAGGAGCTGCTGAGCATTAATCATGGTTCCTCCTGGACCCGTCCCTGCCTACCCCGTACCGCCGGCGGTGCTCGGCGTTTGGGATGGGTGGGTGTGTGTGTGAATCTCGGGATCGGCTTTTCTGCTGCGCTTTGGGGTGAAATCTGCCCTCCTGGGGGGCGGCCCCTGGGGCAAGGCTCGAGTCACTGATTTGGGGTGATTTGGGGCGCCGGGGGATTTGGGGTGACTTTGGAGGGGTTCGTTACCCACCACGTGTGGGGACGAAGGCTCTTTGCCATCCTCCCGTGAGGATTTAGTGCTGTGCCAGCAGAAATCCTGCCCGGCAGCCACCCCCAGGGCTGCGTGGCAGGGACGGTGTCCCACTGTCCCCAAAGCCCTCACCCCTTTATGGCTCCTGCCCCTGAACCCTTTTCGCTGTTTCTGCTTTACAAATTGAATTTCTTAACGCCTTTTTTCTTTTTTTCCCCCCCTCCTTTCTCTCTGAACCCTGAACTTGAAAGACAGGAAAAGCCTGTGCTCGGGGCTGCTGCCGCAATCCCGCCTCGCCAGCGCGAAACCTGGCACGGGCACCGGGCTGGGCCACGCCGTGCCACCCGGGGTCCCCACGGCCACCCCGGGGTCCCGCCGGCCACCCCGGGGTCCCCACGGCCACCCTGGGGTCCCGCCGACCACCCGGGTCCCCACGGCCACCCCGGGGTCCCGCCGGCCACCCTGGGGTCCTGCCGACCACCCGGGGTCCCCACGGCCACCCCGGGTCCCCACCAGCCACCCCGGGGTCCCACCGTGCCACCCCGTGTCCCACCGTGCCACCCCGTGTCCCACCGTGCCGCCCCGTGTCCCACCGTGCCACCCCGGTGTCCCACCGTGCCACCCCGTGTCCCACCGGCCACCCTGGGGTCCCACCATGCCACCCTGGGTCCCACCGTGCCACCCCGGGGTCCCGCCAGCCACCCCGTGTCCCGTGTCACCGCTGGCACCCGCGGGGGGACCGGGGGTGGTGGGCGATCCCAAACCCCCCCGGGGCTGACAGCGCTGCCCGGTGCCATCATCCAGAGTCAGCTGCCAGGCCGGGCGTTTTTGGGGGCTTGGGGACTGTGGGATTGGGGATTTGGGTTTGGGAATTTGGGTTTGGGGACTTTGGCATGGGGGGCCAACTTGGGGTCGGTGTGGGGGATGCTGAGTGTGGAACTGGCTCCAAACTGGAATTTGGAGCCTCTCCCTGGTGCACGTGGAGCCACTCCCTGGGAGAAGGCGCACGGGGATGAGGGGGGTGTCCGGGGAGCCGCCGAGCCCCGCGATGGCCTTTTATTCTCATTAAAAGGGAAAAAACAGGATTAGGTTTCAAGTCGGTGCCGTCCCATTAATAAACCAAGTTTGTCTTCGGCAAGGCAGCAAGACCTGATTTAAAAAGGAATGGAGATAGATGACCTATTTTAAGCTCTCAAGTTGGAAAATATCGACCTGGCTGCCTCCAGCCCGCCAGCGGCGGGGCCGGCTGTGCCAGCTGGGCCACAACGCGCTCCCAAAACCTGCCTGGTCCTCCCAAAACCATCCCGGATATCCCAAAACCTGCCTGGATATCCCAAAACCTGCCTGGATATCCCAAAACCCGCCTGGATATCCCAAAACCCTCCTGGACATCCCAAAACCTGCCTGGTCCTCCCAAAACCCTCCCGGATATCCCAAAACCCTCCTGGACATCCCAAAACCCTCCTGGATATCCCAAAACCCGCTTGGATATCCCAAAACCTGCCTGGATATCCCAAAACCCTCCTGGACACCCCAAACCCCCCCTGGTTCTCCCAAAACCTGCCTGGTCCTCCCAAAACACTCCTGGATATCCCAAAACCTGCCTGGATATCCCAAAACCCTCCTGGATATCCCAAAACCTGCCTGGCTATCCCAAAACCCCCCTGGCTCTCCCCAAACCCCCCTGGCTCTCCCAAAACCCGCCCAGGTCTCCCAAAACCCGCCCAGCTCGGGATGCCCCAGGTGGCTCCTTCAAAGGCGCCGCCGACCTCCTGCCCGGAGCTCCTGGAGCGGTCGCCTCCTTTCTCTGCGGCAGCTTCTCCCCAGGAGTTCATTAAGGCCTCGCTAATTGCCAGCCCGGCGCACCTCGGCGTGGCGCAAGAGCCGCGGTGGCGCGGTCGGGCAGCTCGGTGCCACCGCGGCCTCGCCGGGATCGGTCACATTCCCGATGGCTTCGGTGTCACCAGGGTCTGGGGAGGGGTTTAGGGGTGGTTTTGGGGGTGGGGGGTGTTGGGGTGAGGGGTCGGCCCCAGTCCTTGGGGGGTGAAGTGGAGCTGGGCTGGTCTTGGGAAAACGGGGTGGCTTGTCCCAAAGTGACCAAAATGAGGCAGCGGTGACCGTGGGGATGGCCCTGGTGACCGTGGGAATGGCCCTGGTGACCGTGGGGATGGCCGTGGTGGCCATGGGGATGGCCCTGGTGACCGTGGGGATGGGACCTGGTGACCGTGGAGATGGCCGTGGTGGCCATGGGGGTGGCCCTGGTGACCGTGGGGATGGCCCTGGTGACCGTGGGGATGGGACCTGGTGACCGTGGAGATGGCCGTGGTGGCCATGGGGGTGGCCCTGGTGACCGTGGGGATGGCCCTGGTGACCGTGGGGATGGCCCTGGTGACCGTGGGGATGGCCGTGGTGGCCATGGGGATGGCCCTGGTGACCGTGGAGATGGCCGTGGTGGCCATGGGGATGGCCCTGGTGACCGTGGGGATGGGACCTGGTGACCGTGGGGATGGGACCTGGTGACCGTGGAGATGGCCGTGGTGGCCATGGGGATGGCCCTGGTGACCGTGGGGATGGCCGTGGTGGCCATGGGGATGGTCCTGGTGACCGTGGAGATGGCCCTGGTGGCCATGGGGATGGCCCTGGTGACCGTGGGGATGGCCCTGGTGACCGTGGGGATGGCCCTGGTGGCCATGGGGATGGCCCTGGTGACCGTGGGGATGGCCCTGGTGACCGTGGAGATGGCCGTGGTGGCCATGGGGATGGCCCTGGTGACCGTGGGGATGGGATCTGGTGGCCATGGGGACAGCCCTGGTGACAGTGGGGGCAGACCCTGCTCTTGCCCACTGGAATCCCTTTTCCAGTCGCAGCAGGAAGGATTTGGGATTCCAGGAGCTGTCCCAGGCCAGGGAACGGGCTCCTGCCATAGCCCCGAGCCCCAGGCTCGTGTCCCCTTCAGTGCCCAGCCAGGTCCCTGTCACCCCTCCGGTCACCCACCACCGGTGGCACCCCCCGACCTGTCACCGCACCCCCCGGGGTGCCCGCGGTGACCGTCCCCCCCCGGCCCCCCCGAGGGCCACAGAGGGTCCCTTGATGGGCCGAGCGCGTGGGGCAGCCCCGGGGCGGCGGGACGGACCCGGTGGCTCCGGGGGACAATCGGGCCATTGTGGCACATAGTGGCTCTTTCTCTGCGCGCGGGGCGGGGGCCGGGCTGCGCTGCCAGCGCTTTCGGGGCCAAGCGTGGTCCCCAGCGGGGCTGGCGGTGACTGGTGTGGCAGCAGGGGCGGGACATCGATGTCCCCAGCCGGGGAGGGGACGCGGGCTGGACGTTCGGCCGATGGACGCGTGTGGGATGGGGAGAAATGTTGGGCTGCTCCTAATGCCAGGAAAACGCTGCTGGGCTGCTGCTGGAGCTGTGTCCCCCAGCCGTGTCCCCAAAGCCACCTCCTGTCCACGCTGCGTCTGGGGGGAGCTCAGGGCCCCTTTTGGCTCCTGCTTTCCACCAGCCTGCGAGGGCTGTGGGGTTTGTGCTCCCTCCCAAACCCTCGGGCGTCACCTCAAGGGTGTCTCTCACATCTGTGGGGGGCTCATGGGGGGCTCCCCACTCCAGGCCCCCCATCCTTGAAGGGGGCAGGGGCTAGAAGGAGCTGCAGCCTCCCCCTGACCCCCCGGGTTGGATTTTCCGCGGAGGGGAGCGCAAGGTGCCTCTGGAGCCGCCGGAGGAAATGGCTCATTGTTAGCCGGGCTGAAAAAAACCGAGACCCGAAAAACGGCCCTAACGAGGCCAGCTTCTATTTGAGTTCCATGGAAAAACAGGAAACGGAATCCTGTTACTTTTCTAGGGCCCGCCGCCGATAACGCCGTGTTTAGGATGGGGCAGAGGAGGAGGAGGAGGAGGAGCTGGCGATGAAGGCAGCCCCGGCACGGCCCTCGTGGTCCCGCTTCCTCCTGGGCTGGGGGATGAAAACTCCTCCTTGGCTCCGTGGTTCCCGTCTTGGTGCTGCCCCTGGAGTGTCCCCAGCCTTGTCCCTGCCTCGGGGCCCTGGCACTGGGTGCTGGGGACGGCCCGGGAGGGGTGAGGGGCTGGGAGGGCTGGACAGAGCACGGCGCCGGGGAGAGCGGCTCGCTGCCTCAAGTGTCCCCAAAACTGGCCCTGGCTGTCCTGGCACGTGCCCTGCGGGTGTCCCTGCGGGCCCAGGGGTGGCACCCTGGGGTGACAGTGCCGGGAGGGAGCTGGGTTTGGTGACAGGACAGAGCCACCCGGGCTGGGAAGGAAGGAGGGAAGGAAGAAAGGAAGGAAGGAAGGAAGGAAGGAAGGAAGGAAGGAAGGAAGGAAGGAAGGAAGGAAGGAAGGAAGGAAGGAGGGAAGGAGGGAAGGAGGGAAGGAAGGAAGGAAGGAAGGAAGGAAAGAAGGAAGGAAGGAAGGAAGGAAGGAGGAAGGAAGGAAGGAAGGAAGGAAGGAAGGAAGGAAGGAAGGAAGGAAGGAAGGAAGGAAGGAAGGAAGGAAGGAAGGAAGGAAGGAAGGAAGGAAGGAGGGAGGGAGGGAAGGAAGGAAGGAAGGAAGGAAGGAAGGAAGGAAGGAAGGAAGGAAGGAAGGAAGGAAGGAAGGAAGGAAGGAAGGAAGGAAGGAAGGAAGGAAGGAAGGAAGGAAGGAAGGAAGGAAGGAAAGGAAGGAAGGAAGGAAGGAAGGAAGGAAGGAAGGAAGGAAGGAAGGAAGGAAGGAAGGAAGGAAGGAAGGAAGGAAGGAAGGAAGGAAGGAAGGAAGGAAGGAAGGAAGGAAGGAAGGAAGGAAGGAGGGAGGGAGGGAAGGAAGGAAGGAAGGAAGGAAGGAAGGAAGGAAGGAAGGAAGGAAGGAAGGAAGGAAGGAAGGAAGGAAGGAAGGAAGGAAGGAAGGAAGGAAGGAAGGAAGGAAGGAAGGAAGGAAGGAAGGAAGGAAGGAGGGAGGGAAGGAAGGAAGGAAGGAATGGATTTCCATCCCTGTGTTAACACCCAGGAATGTCTCAGGGATGGCGGATTGGGGAGGGGGCATTCCAGGCGCCTGGAGCATCCCGGGGGGCGCCGCAGCGTGCCAGCACCCCCTGAAATCCCCGCTGAGCTGCAAAGCTCCTCAGCCCGGGTTCGAGTTAAAGAGAATTAAAATGCTTTCTCCTCCCGACGGCTGCAGCAGAGCCGCCAGGGATGTCCGGATGCTCCCGCCGTGGTCACCTGTCCCCACCCCGTTCCGCTGTCACTTCACCCGCCCTGCCCGGTCCCAGGTCCCGCTGCCGGAGCATCCCCGCCCTGCCCGGGGCTCTGGGGGGTGCGGGGCAGCTCCAGCCCGCAGGGGAGCGTCGATCTCGGCTCTTTTTGGGGGGTGCAGCCCCCCCCAGACGCGGCCTGGAGCCCGGGGAGGGCGTGTGAGACCCCCGACCCCCTTCCCATGGCAGCTTTGCCATAAAAAGGGCTGGAAATGGGTTATTGTCTCAGCAGGGCTTTCTCCTCCTCCCAAATCCTATTAAAACCTCATTTTTCTGACCCTAATCTCAGCTGGCCCTTCTGGGGGGGGATTAGCGGCTGTGTCCCCCCCCTCTGGGCCCGCGGGGACGTGCGGCAGAAGCGCGGCCGGAGGGGGGGCGGCTGTGTCGCCGCGGTGGTGGCAGCGCTGCCTGTCCCTGTCCCTGTCGCTGTCGCTGTCCCTGCCCAAAGGGTGACGTTATCCCCGCCGCGTGCCAGGGCGATGGCGCCGCTGGCAGGGACAGCGGGTGACATGTCCCCAGCTGGGCCCAGCGGCTGCAGCCCGGCGATGTCACCGCGCTCAGGGCGGGGTGGGGGGCGGTCCGGGACCAGCAGGGGTGGGACAGGGGGGTGGCATGGGGGACAGATGTGGGCATCCCTCAATACAGGGAGCAGGGCCGTGTGTCCCCCTGGCCGTGTGTCCCCCCTGTCTGTGTGTCCCCCTGGCCGTGTGTCCCCCTGGCCGTGTGTCCCCCTGTCTGTGTGTCCCCCTGGCTGTGTCCTCCTGTCTGTGTGTCCCCCCTGGCCGTGTGTCCCCCTGTCTGTGTGTCCCCCTGGCCGTGTGTCCCCCTGGCTGTGTGTCCCCCTGGCTGTGTGTCCCCCGTCCCTGGCCGTGTCCTCCTGTCTGTGTGTCCCCCCTGTCTGTGTGTCCCCCTGGCCGTGTGTCCCCCTGGCCGTGTGTCCCCCCGTCCCTGGCCGTGTCCCCCTGGCCGTGTATCCCCCTGTGTGTCCCCCTGGCCGTGTGTCCTCCTGTCTGTGTGTCCCCCTGGCCGTGTGTCCCCCTGGCCGTGTGTCCCCCTGTCCCTGGCCGTGTCCCCTGGCCGTGTCCCTGTGCATGCCGGGAGCTCCCTTTGGAGCGTATTTAGGACACTCCTGTGCAAGCGGAACGTTCTGGAAGGCGTCCAGGCCGCTCGCATTCCTCGGGGTGGAATCTGCCCCCGCCAGCGCCGCCTGACCTTTCCCGCTTTGGGCTGCGGGAGCAATCCCAGGGCCGCGGCCCCTCGCTGTGCCCCCCGCCAGGGCCCGGGGACCCCTCCCCAGCCCCCTCCGGGCTGCTGGGACAGCTCAGCGCCGCCACCAGGGCTGAGGGCGGTGACAGGGTGGCACCCGTTGTTGTCCCCAGCTGTCCCGGGAGCCCCGGTGGGTCCAGCCCCCGTTCCCGGCTGGATTTCCCCCCGAGCCGGGAAGCGAAGCCCCCCGGGGCTGCTCCCACCCTCAGCCGGGTCCGGCTGCTCCAGCCGGGCAGCGCTGCCAGCCGGGACACGCCGGTGCCTGTCCCCGGGCTGGGGCGAGGCCACCGCGGTGGCCGCGGGCTGGCTCGGTGACAGACCCCGGTGACACCGCGGTGGCCCTGGGCTGGCTCGGTGACAGACCCCGGGCACAGGCCCGAGTGACTCTGTGGTGGCCGCGGGCTGGCTCGGTGACAGACCCCAGGTGACACTGCGGTGGCCCCGGGCTGGCTCGGTGACAGGCCCCGGTGACACCGCGGTGGCCGCGGGGGTGCTGCTGGCGGGGTGTGGCTCCCTCGTGTCTCCATCCCGGTTTGTCGCGGCTGTGTCCCTGTGGAGGCCCCGGAGTGGTGCCCCGGGTGTGCAGAGGGGTCCCCGGGGACACTTTGGGTCCCTGGGGACAATTTGGGTCCTTGGGGACAGGGCTGCCACCAGGCCACGCCACCCAGCCGGCCGCGGGGCGGGTGCTGGGGCTGTTTTGGGACAGATCCGT
The DNA here is from genome assembly GCF_027477595.1 of Haemorhous mexicanus. Lineage (NCBI taxonomy): Eukaryota > Metazoa > Chordata > Aves > Passeriformes > Fringillidae > Haemorhous > Haemorhous mexicanus. Next base: position 6,295,479 of record NC_082368.1, read on the forward strand.
GTCACCTGTGGGGGGACACTGGGGGCATTCCGGCCACCGCAGCGTGGCCCCGTGTCCCGCACTCCGTGTCCCCGTGTCCCGCACTCCGTGTCCCCATGTCCCCGCACTCCGTGTCCCCTCGCCGGTGCCCACCTGGGGGTGTGTGGCATGTCCCTGGCGGGGCGGGCACAGCGGGGGTGACCCGGCCGGCCGGGGTGCCGGTGCCGGGCCCCGGGGCTGCAATGCCAGCAATGCCCGGCATTTCCCCGGCGCGGCGGCCTCAGCGCGGCAGGAATGCGGCCGGGACCCCCTCGAGCGGGGACAGGGACAGGCAGGGTGGGAGGGGACAGCCCAGGGGGGCGCTGCCACCCCCCAGCCCCAAGCCGAGCTGTGCCGCTCCGCTCTTTTCCTGATTCCTCCCCAAATTTGGCTGCCGTGCGTTGGGGGCGCACGGAGGGGGGCGGGCAGGGGAGGGGGATTTGTCCCCTGCCGGCAGCTGCGACAAGGGTGGCTTCTTGTCCCGGGTGTCCCCAGCGCTGCCGGGGGGCCCGGAGGGACCCGCGGGGGGTGGTGGTGTCGCTGTGCCTGGGGGACAGCAGGGGACCCGCCGCGCCAGGGCATCCCCCAGAATGAGAGGTGGGGCTGGGGGGCTCTTGGTTTAATTCCAGCTGGGAATTGGAGAATTTTTTTTATTTTAATTTTTAAAAAAATGTTCTTATTTTTTTATTTTTTAAATTTAAAATTCTTTTTAAATTTTAAAATTTTTTTAATATATTTCTAAATTTTTTTGGTCTCCTTTTTGCCACAGGCACTGAGAGGGCCGAGAGGGGCTGTGTGTGTCTCTGGGGCAATATTTCCGTTTTTGGCCTCCACGGGGCTGTTTTGAACCCTCGGGGGGGTTTTGGTCCTCGGGGTGCAGGACACGTGTCCCCCCCACCCCCCACTGCCGGGGGGGGACAGAGCTGGGGACAGAGAGGGGACAGGGGTGTCCCGCAGCCCCCCCGGCTCTCCCCGGTGGCGACAGAGGGTGACAACTCGCTCCGTGTCCCCGGCATCGCCCGGTGCCCTGCGGAAAGGAAGGAAGGAAGGGGCCGGGAGGAGGGAGAGGAGGAAGCGGGGAGGGTGGGATGCTGCCCGGGGTGATGGAGGAAGAAGGGGGCGGATTGAAAAAAATAAATATAAAGGAAGGGGAAAAAAATGAAGGGAAAAAAATGAAAGGGGAAAAAAAGAAGGGAAAAAAAAAAAAAAAAGAAAAAATAAGCAAAAAGGGAAAGTCCTGGCAAAGTGGCACCGGGGGGTGCAGGGGCTGGGGGCGGGGGTCTGGCCGGGGGCGGTGGGCTGGGCACTGATCCCTGCCAGCAGCTGGAGCCGCAGCCGGGACTGTGGCAGCCCGCCCTCCCTGCGTCCATCCTTCCATCCATCCCTCCCTCCCTCTTTCCCTCCCTCCCTCCATCCGGGGCCGGGGGTGGCCGTGCCTGGGTGGGGGCTGTGTCGCTGGGGGGGCTGAGCCAGCCACCGAGCGCCGGTGCGAGCGGGAGGCAGCTCCTCCGGCCTGCCAGCTCCTGGAGGGGGGCTGCGACCCCCATGGGGGTCCCGACCCCGGGCTGAGAGCCCCCGACCGCCGGCGGGATGGTGGAGGAGAGCGCGGCCGGGCCGGCGCGGGGGTCGCGGCGGGGTCGCTGCCGGCCCCCCCCGGCCCCCAGCCCCAAGAGGCTGTGGAGCGTGGAGCGCTGCGGGAGGGGCTGGCGCCTGGAGCGGCCGGTCGGGGTGGATTGCAGCTCCCCCGAGCCCCGCTGCATCTGGCTGAGCAGCCTGCGCCGCCACGCCGCCGCCGCCGAGCCCCGGGCGGCCCCCGGGCCCCGGCCCGGCCGCGGGCCCGGAACCGAGCGGTGCCGCCGGGTGAGAGCCGCGGGCGCGCCCGGAGGGTGGGGAGGGTGGGGAGGGTGGGGGGCGGCTCAGGAGGGGGTGGGCTCTGTCACAGCGCCCCGGTGGCCGCGCGTCCCCTCGGCCGCCTCCTGTGCCCCATCAGGGCTGGGGTCAGGGTCCTGCTCCCGCTGCCGTGTCCGGGGTGGGGACAAATCCTGAGCCCCAGGGTGCGGGGACAGCGCTCCTTTGTTCGGCAGGAGGGGACACCGGCAGCAGGGACCTGTCCCCACTGTGTCCCCGCGGGGGTGGCTCAGCTACGTGGGGGACAGGGGCGTGGTGACACCTGTGCTGGGGGTGGAGGAGCTCACAGGGCTTGGGGTGACCCAGCTGGGGGGTCTGGGTGTCACAGGATGATCAAGGGGGTGCCCCCACCCCTGCAGCGCTCGCGGGATGGGGATTTGGGAATGCTGGGATGAGGATGCAGCTGGGGGAGGGCGGCAGGACCCACCAGGGCCAGGCTAAAATCGAGCCAGAAATCTGGGAGGAGGGACAGGACTCTGAGGACAAGCGGCTGAGGTGACAAACTGGGTGTCTGGAGGAGCTGGAGCATCTCAGCCAGCACTGTGTGGCTGCCCAAGGCCACAGCTGCAGGCTTCAAGACCCAAAAACCTCCAAATCCGGGTGGTGGAGAGGGAAACTGAGGCACAGCAGCCAGGCAGGACGGTCACCTCACACCTGGGGACGCGTGGCTGAGCTGGAGCCGCCCGCACGGCCGTGACGCGGGGACACGGTGGTGTCGGCAGCCGTGCAGCCCTCGCTGCCGGGCCTGTCCGTGCCGGTTAAAATCAGCGGGGCACATTCAGCTGTCAGCTTAAAAATAATCCGGCGAGCCGGGGCCGGCACAATGGAGGGCGCAGATGGGGCCGGGCGCCGCCGGGATGCTCCGGGCCCCGGGGCCGCGGGACGGGGTCCCCCGGGAGTGGGGGGCGCCTGCTGCCATCTGGGCTGGGGTCATCATCCCCTGGGACTCGGCGGGTTGGGGAGGGTTGGGTGTGGGCAGTGGGGTTTGAGGCTCTCCCCTGCTGGGTCTGTGTGGTTTTGGGGGCAGCCGATTTTTGGAGGGGGTCAGGGCGGTGGCAGAGGTGTGTGGTCAGCATAGGGACCCCGTCCTCAGGGGGGCAGGACCCCCATGGCCACCCCGGGCTCCGTGCGGGACGTGCGGGACCGGGGGCACAGCCCGGCCCTGCTGTCTGATCTCCCCACCGGCAGCGAAAAGGCCCACTCAGCACAGGCACACACAAAGGCTTTTTGTGCCTTGTCCCTTTGTGTCCCTTGTCCCCGTCCCCTCCCATCCACCCAGACAGACCCTGGATTTGAACACCCTCATCCCAGCGCGGGCTGACTCCGGCTGCTGCAGCGGGGAGGGAGCCAGGGTCCCTGTGGGTCCCTGTGGGTCCCTGTGGGTCCCTGTGGGTCCCTGTGGGTCCCTGTGGATCCCTGCCTGGATCCCTGCCTGGATCCCTGCCTGGATCCCTGTGGATCCCCCCTGGATCCCTGCCTGGATCCCTGCCTGGATCCCCCCTGGATCCCCCCTGGATCCCCCCTGGATCCCTGCCTGGATCCCTGCCTGGATCCCCCCTGGATCCCTGCCTGGATCCCTGCCTGGATCCCTGTGGATCCCCCCTGGATCCCTGCCTGTCCCCCTGCTCCCACATTCCCGATTCCCCTGGATGTGGCGGAGCTGGGCGGTGCCAGGACATCAGGCAGTGCCCTCTGCTCCCCTCGGCCCTGGAGCTGCTCCCGCCCCAGCCAGATGTGCTGCCAGATGTGCAGCCACGGGGAGCAGCGCCGGCGCTCACTGGGGCTGTGCTGAGCCCTCCCAAACCCAACTCCGAGCTCCTGGAATTGGGAACCCAGGAGCTCACCCCAGGTGTTGGCACCCCAAGCTCCTCGGTGCCAGGAGAGGTGCCCGTGGCTGCTCCGGCTGTGCCGCAGCCCAATCCCTCTCCTGGCACCGGCACTGGGAGCTGTGGGATGGAGCCACCTCCCCTGACTGCTGCTCTGGGCAGTGTCCCCTGCCAGGTCCTGCCCCGTCTGGGGAAGCCTCACTCATCCCACCATCTCCCAGGAGGTTCTTTCCTCCTTTGCCCGAGGTTATTGCGGTGGCACTGGGGCCTTTTGTCCCCAAGTGCCACATCCCGTCCCCTCATCTCCCCTCCTGGGTCCCATCCAGACCCCCAGGCACAGCTCATTTATTTTGATTTCCTTTCCATTCATCTCCTTCCCAAAGGCCCCACAGGAGGAGCTGGGATGGGGTGGGGGCGGCTGGAATTCGGTGGTGGGGGGCTGGGATTAGGGTTGGGGGGGGTTAGGAACGGGGGCAGCTTTTTGGGCAGAGCTCAGCCCCCACCACGGGGCTCAGCAGGAGCACCTGGGGGTGACACCTTGTCCTTGTCCCTGCAGCCAACGCCCGGCCGGAGAGATGGGGCGTCCCCGAACTCCAACGCGCCCCCGGAGGGGGGGTCCTTCCCCTGGGTGGGGCCCAGGACGGTGGCGCTGCGCAAGAGCCCCCAGGGCGGCTTCGGCTTCACCCTGCGCCACTTCATCGTGTACCCCCCGGAGTCGGCCGTGCACTCGGCCAAGGTAGGGCTGGGATCCCTCGGGAATGCTGCCGTGGGAAGCGTGGGTGCAGGATGCTCCTGTTGGGCTGGGGGTGGGCAGGGGTGAGGAGGGCAGCGCTGGGGGTGGGCAGGGGGTGAGGAGGGCAGCGCTGGGGGTGGGCAGGGCTGAGGAGGGCAGCGTCCATCTCCTGCTCTGCTGGCATTCCTGGAGCTGCCCCTGCCTGCCGTGGAGATCATCCCCCCGTGGCGGTCCCACCCTGGGATGGAGGAGCCCGTGGGGCTGCTGGAGCTGCTGGAAGATGAGCTCTGGGCAAGCAGCACCTCTGGAGACATCCCAGAGCCTTTTGGGATGTGGGATTGTTTGTGGGGACGGAGAGGATCCCTCAGCTCCCCACAACGGCTGCGGCGCCGCTGGGAACGGCAGGACGAGGCTCCTCGGAGCTCCCGGGGCCAACCAGGGCTGGCGGATTTTTGGCTCCCACTTTCCTGACTGTTGGTGGGGATTTTCCAACTGGAGCTTCCCTGGGATCTGTGTTTTGGTCACTCCTCCGGGTGACATCTTTTGGGGGACATGGCCCTGGCTTGGCACCTCTGAGCCCCGATCCAGGCAGTGCCTCTCCCCTCGAGGATGGAGAGATCCCACGGAGCCTCGCAGCAGCAGCTTCCGGCGTGGATGAAGAGCCCTCCACACCCCGAGGCATGAACCAGCTCCAAACTCCTGGAATTCCGGAATTCAGAGCCCCCTTCTCCCCATTTCCTGTGGATGACAGGAGGAGGGTCTGGGATCTGGGTGATCCCACACATCCCTTTCCCTGCTCCAGGCCGGGCAGATCCCTGGACCATCCCATCACCCCTGGAGCTCCACAGCTGCCCCACGGCTCCGGCTGCCCCACGGCCCGGGCGCTGGCAGACAGGGAAGTGCCGTGGGAAGTGAGTCACAGGGTGGGGAGAACCGACTCGCCGGAATCCCCGCTCGCCATCCTCCGGCACCTCCGGCTTTTCCCAGGCTCCTCACTCTGCCTCTCCAACCCCTTCCTGCCTTCCTGTGCCGGGAACACGGCCCCCGTTTTCAGCAGCGTGACTCTGCCGGAGAGATTTGTCATGGGAACGGCCTGAAGCTGCTCCAAGCCCGCTCCCACCTCTCCTCTGCCTTCGGAAAGATTGCTCCTGCCCCGCTGGGCACCGGGCTGGGCCCTGCCCGGGCGGCAGCGCCCGGGGCCGCGTGGGGTGGAGCCGGATCAGCGCCGGGAGCTGGAGATGCTCTTGGAAGGAGGCTGGGAATAGCTCCCGGCCGCCGTGCCAGCCGGAGCCGGCGGGGCAGGGCGCGGTGGGGCTGGCTCAGCAGCCGCGGGGGCCGGCACCCCGCCATCTCCGGGGGCTGAGTTTCGGTGGCTTGACTCAGCAGGGAGGGGACCGGGAGCCGCGCTCGCCACGCTGGCCGCGCTCATCGCCCTGGCAGCGCGGCCGCCGGGATGCCCCCGGGGCCGGGAAGGGCTCCGGGGTGCCGCAGGGCGAGGGCGGGCAGGGAGGGGCTGAGTCCGTGCCCGCAGGGGCTCTCGGTGGCCCCACGGTCTCGCTGTGGCCCTTGGAATGTGGCTGTTCCTTGGGCACCTGCACTGGGGCCGCCCGCTGCTCCTTGTCGCTGGCAGTGTCCCGCACTGGTGTCCCCCCAGCACCCTGGGGACACCAGGGCTGTGTCCCCACCACTGGGGGCTGTAGCCAGGCCTGTGCTCCCAGCCGGGCCTGGAAAATGAGAATTCCCCTTCCAGGTGCCCAGCTCCCTCCCTGGGGGGACCCGAGACCCGCCCTGTGCCCCACCCCAACCTGGCACCCCCCGCCGGGGCAGCGCGGCTCTGCTGAGGCTCCCCACAGGGGGTTTGGGTTAAAAGGGCAGAGATTTGGCACAGATCAGTGCCCACCGCAGCCCTGGCAGCCCCCGCCGTGCACCGGGAGGCTGCAGGGATGGGCAGGGATGCGGATTCATCCAGGATGGGACCGATCCCTCCCCTGGAACCCCCCGGCAGGGGCTGGGCTCTCCCGGCCGGGCTCGGTGCCCCGGGGTGAGGGTGAGATGCCACCCCGGGGCTGGCAGGGCCCCTTCCCGCTCCCCTGCCCCAAACCCGGCCCCAAACCGGCAGCTGGGCGCGGGGGGCTGCGCGGGTCCCGCGGGCCGGCGGATCCGGTGTCAGTAACTTTAGCCGGGGGCGGCGGAGGGCAGAGGGACGCGCTGGTCCCGCGGGGGCTTTGCGGGGCTGGCACCCCCTGTCCCCTCCTGGTCCCCTCGTCACGGCCCCGCCACCTAATCAATGCTTTTCTCTTTTTGTGTTTGGCAGGAGGAGGAGAATGGGAACCGAGCAGGTGAGCACCAGCATGGGGACCCTGGGGGCAGCGGCACAGGGTGGCACAGGGTGGCACAGGGTGGCACAGGGTGGCACAGGGGACGGGGGGTGACGCGGCTGTCACAGGTCGCACTGGGTGCTGCTGTTGGCACCGCAGCCCTAAATATCAGCTGGTGGTGAAGCCAGGTGGTGCTTTGGTGGCAGCTTGGTGGCCCTTGGCCCCGGCCATGGGCTCGGTGTCCCCAGCCCCCCGGGAGCTTTGCGGGATGTCACACCCCGAGGGGCTGCGGCGTGGCCAGCACCGGCCCCGGGCGAGCACGGGGTGTTTGGGGACAGGGACGCGGCGCCGTTGTCCCCTCCCGGAGGCTCAGGGTGACGTGAGCGAATGTGAAGGTGTCAGAACGGATCGGCGCTGGCGCGGTGACACGGCGCCGGGGCCGCGCTCCCCGCGCAGCCGGTGCGGGCGGCGGTGCCAGACCTGGCACCGGTACCCGGCGGGGCTGGGGGGCCCCGACCTCGCTCCGGGTGGGATTTGGGATCCCCGGTGGGCACCGTGCCCGCCTGGCAGCGCCCGGTGGCTTTGTCTCTCGGGGGCGGCGGGCCGGGGATCTGGGGGAGGACAGGAGGTGACTCAGGGGGAGGACAGGAGGTGACTCCCCCGCCACGGGAGCTCCCTGACAGTGGTGGCAGCTCCCTGACACGCTGTCCCCACGGCGCAGGTCCCCCGCGGAGCCGCCTGGAGCCCATGGACACGATCTTCGTGAAGAACGTGCGGGAGGACGGGCCGGCGCACCAGGCGGGGCTGCGCACGGGTGAGCGGGGACGCGGAGCCGGGGGCGGCTCCCGGCTGCTCGCGGGATCCCGGGAATGCTCCGCCTCCTCTGCCGGGGAATTTCTTGCTTATTCTGCTCTTCTTCTGGCGTTCCTGCCCTTTTCTGACCCTTCTCTCTGGTTCTGAGGGCTCTCTGCTCTCTCTGGTGCTGGGGTGCTCGGAGCAGCCTTGGGGTTCTCCTGGGTTTGGGGTCCCCCTTTGCTCCCTTTGCCTCGCGGGGTCTGTCAGGGATCTGCTCAAACCCTGCCCTGAGCGACTGTGGGGACATCCAGGTGCCACCACTCCCTCGTGGTGACACTGTCCCCTTCCCGGGCTCTGCAGGTGACCGGCTGGTCAAGGTGAACGGGGAGAGCATCATCGGGAAAACCTACTCCCAGGTGATCGCCCTGATCCAGAACAGGTGAGCGCCCTTCCCGGGAGGGGAGGTGACAGCACAGGGACACGTCACAGCAGGCTCTGTCCCTCTGGGTGTCACTGGGATGACGGGGCCCTGAGGGGCTTGGGTGACCAGGGACAGGCAGCAAGGTGCTGTCACCATCGCCTGGGGACAGGGATGTTCATCTCGTGGGGGACCCGGCCAGGTGTGAGCTTGGGGACAGGTGGGGACTGACCCCTCTGTCCCCTGTCCCGCAGTGACGATGTGCTGGAGCTCTCCATCATGCCCAAGGACGAGGACATCCTCCAGCTGGTGAGTTGGTGGCTTTTGGGGTCCTCCACTGCTTGTCCCTAGCCTGGGAGACCCCTTCCCATGGGGCTGGGGGGTGTTACCGGGGGGTCCCTGTAAAACCGGGATGCCGGGATGGCCGTGCCGGGGTATTTTAGGAAGGAGGGGAGGGGACAGCGGAAGGGCTGCGGCTGCTGCCAGCGCTGCTCGGAGCCAGGGGACCCCGTGGGAAAGCGGGCTGGTTGTGGGGGGCTGCTTCCAGCCCAGCCGACCCCACAGGAGGCTTGCTCAGGGGTTAGGGGGTGCAGAGACCACCCCTACAGTGGCCATATGGAGGATTGTGACCCTGTCCCCATCCCTGACCCGCTGTCCCCCCCTCCCCAGGCCTATTCCCAGGACGCCTACCTGAAGGGCAACGAGCCGTACTCCGGGGGGGCTCAGAGCATCCCCGAGCCCCCTCCCATCTGCTACCCACGGAAAACGTACCCCTTCCAGGCCCGGGGTGCCGAGCCCGCCCCGGGCCAGCCACCAGACCCCCGCGCCCCCCGCTCAGCCACCACCGGTCCCTCGTCCCCGCTGGGCGCCCGCAGCGACACCGGCGGCAGCCCCGCGCACCGCCCCGAGGAGCCGCAGCCCGGGGGTCCCCCCCCGCGCCCCGCCGCCCCCCACGGGCACCCCGGCTCCTTCTCCCGCCCCACCAACGCCGCATCCTCCGTGCCCGACCGCTACGGGATGTCCCCCGCCACCGCCTCCTGCCGCGGCGTCCCCAAGCACCTCCCGGAGCACCGGACTCACTGCGGCTTCAAGGAGGGCACCGGGCGGCCGCCCCGGGACGTGTCGGGTGCCCCGCGTGTGCCCGGTCGCCAGGAGTGCCAGCAGGCGCTGTCGCGCTGGTTCTGCAGCCAGGAGCCGCGGCGCAGCGCCTCGGAGGAGCGGCGGCACGCCATGCCCCGCTACCGCAGCGTGTCCCACGACCGCCTGGGCGGCTCCGGGGCCGCGGCCCCGCGGGGCTGGCCCCACAGCGCCTCGCACGACACCCTGCTGCAGCCCAGCCGCGAGGGCTGGGCCCCCCGCGCCCGCTCCGACCACTACCTGGGCAGGTACGGCCGCTCCATGGAGGCGCTGGAGCCCGGCGCGCTGCTCGCGTCGCACCTCGACCGCTCCGCGTGGCCCGAGAGGCTCTGCCGGGCCGCTGTCGCTGTCACCGCCGCCGCCGGGCAGCCCATCCCGCCCGGCTCCTTCGCTGCTTCCTCCTCCTCCTCCTCCTCATCGCGGGAGCCGGTGCAGAAGCACCCGTCGCAGCCCAACCTGCAGAGCGCGGATGACTCGGGCTACATCGGCTACCGCAGCTACAGCCCGTCCTTCCAGCGCCGCACCGGGCTGCTGCACGCCCTGTCCTGCCGCGACCCCGCCTTCGGGGGGCTGCCCACCTTCAGCATCGCGCAGCGGGCGGTGGCCCCGCTCAGGGACAGCGCCGTCAGCCCCGGCAGCCCCCCCGCGGCCGCCCCGGCGGTGCCCGGCGCGCCCCGGGAGCCGCGGCAGGAGGGCGGCCGCGTGTCCGAGCCGCCCGAGGAGCGCCGGGAGGAGGTGGTGCTGCGGCAGAAGCCGCCCACGGGCCGCAAGATGCCCGCGCCGCTGCGGCAGATGAACTTTGTGTTCCCCGAGGGGGTGAAGGAGACGGACATTTGTGACCCTGCCGGGGCCGCGGGCAGAGGGGACAGGCCGGGCAACGAGCGGCCGGGCCGGCGAGTGGCTCCCCTGGCAGCCCCCGAGGACTCGCTGGCGTCCATCCCCTTCATCGGTGAGTGCGCGGGGTCGCTGGTCACCTCCGGGAAGGGATTTAGGGGGTCCCGTGCCAGGGAGGGCACGTTCGGGGGTCAGGAGTCCAGAGCATCCGTCTGTGGTCACAGTGGAGATGGGAAGGGCCAGCAACGCCTTCAATGCCTGGCACCCCACAGTGCCCCCCACCCCACAGTGCCCCCACCCCACAGTGCCCCCACCCCACAGTGCCCCACACCCCACAGTGCCCCACACCCCACAGTGCCCCCCACCCCACAGTGTCCCCCACCCCACAGTGCCCCACACCCCACAGTGCCCCACGCCCCACAGTGCCCCACGCCCAGCATCCTCAGAAGTGCCGGGGGGTCCCAGCAGGGCCTCCCCCTGCCCCAAACCCCCCCTCCAACACTGCCCACCCCCCTCACAGACGAACCCACCAGCCCCAGCATCGACCTGAAGGCCAAGCACGTCCCGGCCTCCTCAGTGGTGTCCAGCGCCATGAACTCGGCCCCTGCCATGGCCACCAGCCCCGCCTCGCCCACCTTCGCCTTTGCCCTGTCCCGGCACTACTCCCAGGACTGCAGTAAGTGCTGGGGAGGGGGAGCCGCCCTGGGAGCCTCGGCGGGGAGCAGCCCCTGCCCCAGAGCCCTGCCCGGTGCCCCCGGGCTGAGCAGGGCGGGTTTGCCCCCTCCCCGCCGCAGGCAGCATCAAGGCCGGCCGCCGCTCCTCCTACCTGCTGGCCATCACCACCGAGCGCTCCAAGTCCTGCGACGACGGTCTGAACGCATTTCGGGACGAGGGGAAGATCCTAAGGTAGGGCTGGAGCCCCCTCCCGGTCCCAGCGCCCCCCAGCTCCCACCCCCTCCCGCTGACGGGGGCTGCTCTCCCCCCAGGAGGATGCCCAGCCGGGTCCCCAGCCTCCGCATGCTGAGGAGCTTCTTCACCGACGGGGTGAGTGCCGCGCTGGGGCTGCCCCAAAGGCCCGGGGGGTTCCCTGGTGGAGCAGGGGGTGCCCATGGCCTCACCCCGACACCTCCCTCCGGCCCCTCGCAGTCTCTGGACAGCCTGGGCACGTCGGAAGACGCCCGTTCCAAAAGACACTCGACCTCCGACCTCTCGGACGTGCCGTTCAGCGCCGTGAGGAAGGAGGGCTGGCTCCACTGCAAGCAGATCCTCACCAAAAAGGGGAAGGTAGGCGGGGGCTGCCCCCAGCCCGGAGCCCCGCGCCCGCGGGGGCCGCTCCCTGAGGCCGGCGCTCCATCCCTTCTCCCCGCAGAAGGTCGGTGGAGGCATCCGGCAGTGGAAGCGCGTCTTCGCCGTGCTGCGCACCCACTCGCTGTACCTGTGCAAGGACAGGCGGGAGGCGGTGACCTGCGCCCCGGCCCCAGGTGAGGAGGAGCCGCCGATCAGCATCCAAGCGTGCCTGGTGGACATCTCCTACAGCGAGACCAAGAGGAAGCACGTCTTCCGCCTGACGACCGCTGACTTCTGTGAATATCTCTTTCAGGCAGAGGATCGGGAAGACATGCTGGCCTGGATCAAAGTCATCAGGGAGAACAGCAAGGCTGAGGGCGAGGTGAGAGCCACATGGGGCTCCCGGCTGCCTCTGGCTCTCCCGGCACTAACCGCCTCGGCTCTCTCCGGCTCTTTGCCTTGCGTTGCTTCCCCAGGCCACGGCCAGGCCCGTGCCGTGCTCCCAGGGGTGCGTGGGGGCTCGTGGCTCCCAAGAAGAGCGTGGCCCCGCGGCCTCGGGCAGGGCAGGGTGCGCGGGACGCGCGGCGGAGGGGCCGGGGCTCTGCAGGCGGGGCCGGCGCCGCACCCGCCCGGTCGGTGTTGGTGTTTGGTTTGTGGTGGCAGAGGAGCCGGCGTGGCTCTGCCGAGGTCTGGTGTGGCTCTGCCAGGGTGCGTCCTGGCTTTGGTGAGGTGCGACGTGGCTGTGCCAGGGTGCAGCCTGGCTGTGCCATAGTGTGTGTGACATGGCTGTGCCAGGCTGTGACATAGCTGTGCCACAGTGTGACTTGGCTGTGCCAGGGTGTGACTTGGCTGTGCCAGGCTGTGATGTGTCCCCGCCACAGTGTGATGTGGCTGTGCTATGGTTTGACATGTCCCTGCTGTGGTTTGACGTGGTCTGCCATGGTGTGGCCTGTCCCTGCCGTGGTGTGGCCTGTCCCTGCCGTGGTGTGGCCTGTCCCTGCCGTAGTGTGGCCTGTCCCTGCCATGGTGTGGCCTGTCCCTGCCGTGGTATGGCCTGTCCCTGCCGTGGTGTGGCCTGTCCCTGCTGTGGTGTGACCTGTCCCTGCCGTGGTGTGGCCTGTCCCTGCCATGGTGTGGCCTGTCCCTGCCGTGGTGTGGCCTGTCCCTGCTGTGGTGTGACCTGTCCCCGCCGTGGTGCGGTGTGGCTCTGCCTGGTTTGCCGTGGCTCTGTCCATGGACCGAGGGTCACGGTGCCCGTGTGGTGCTGCCGAGGCTGAGCCCTCCCCGGGCAGCCGTGGCCGTGCGAGGTCGCTCGGGTGTGGGATGGGCAGAGCTGCCCCGGGGCTGCTCTGGCTCCAGCGGTGGATCCGCGGGATGGCCGTGCCGGCGCAGGGCCGGCTGCAGTGTCACGGTGTCGTGGTGGCTCAGTGACTGAGTTTGGTGGCCGTGGTCACGCTGGGCTTGTGGCAGGCTCCGGCCCCGGAGGGCGCGTTGAGCTCGGAGCAGTCTCTGGCTGTCTGTGGCACAGCCCCGCGCCGGAGGGCACAGGGGGCTCGGCGGGGTCGGGGCTGCTGGGTCAGAACCGGACGGTGCTGCTGGGTCAGAACGGGACAGTGCTGCTGGGTCAGAACGGGACAGTGCTGCTGGGTCAGAACCGGACAGTGCTGCTGGGTCAGAACGGGACAGTGCTGCTGGGTCAGAACGGGACAGTGCTGCTGGGTCAGAACGGGACAGTGCTGCTGGGTCAGAACCGGACAGTGCTGCTGGGTCAGAACGGGACAGTGCTGCTGGGTCAGAACCAGATGGTGCTGCTGGGTCAGAAACGGACAGTGCTGCTGGGTTGGAAGTGGCCAGTGCTGCTGGGTTAGAACCGGACAGTGCTGCTGGGTCAGAACCGGACGGTGCTGCTGGGTTAGAACCAGACGGTGCTGCTGGTTTGGAACTGGGTGGTGCTGCTGAGTTGGACCCAGCTGGTGCTCCAAGGGTTGGACCTGGATGGTGCTGCTGGGTCAGAACCAGACAGTGCTGCTGGGTTGGAAATGGCCAGTGCTGTTGATTAGAACCAGATGGCATGACTGGTTTGGAACTGGATGGTGCTGCTGGGTCGGAACCGATGGTGCTGCCGGGTCTGAACCGGTGCTCCAAGGCTGGAGCACCTGGAGCTGCCTGGGCAGAGCCGGTGCTGCGGTGCTGTGGGGAGCATCCTGCGGGGATGGCTCCGTGCCCGTGCCGGCTGCGCGGTGCAGGCAGAGGTGTGCACGGCCGGCGTGGGCCAGCGGAGGTGTGCGTGCCGTGGAAGGACACACCTGTGTCTGGCCCGGACCCTGCTCCGTGGCCTGGAGCGATGGACAGCAGCGGGGCTGTCCCGGGGCAGCGGGGACCTGGTGCTGCCCTTGCCTGGTGCCGCCCGGCCCCGCCCGGCGCCCGGCAGAGCGTGGACTTGCCCGGGGCTGTCTGGTGGACGCGCTGCTCAAGCTCTCCCTTCCCCTCTTCTCTCTGCCTCCCCAGGACCCCGGTTTTGCCAGCCAAGCCCTTATCAGCAAGAAGTTAAACGACTACCGGAAAGTGAGGTACGGACCGGGGTGGTGGGCACCGAGACCCCCGGGGCGTTGGTCACCCTGGCGTGACGGTGACGGAGCAAAGCCGGCGGCTCCCTGGATGGGGCAGTGATGGAAGAGCCGCCCGCAGCCGGCGTGGCCTGGGGTCAGCCAGAGTGGCACCTGGCTCTTGTAACCGGGTTGGAGCAGCCCGGTGCTCGCTGGGCTCTCTGTAGGATGCCGGGAAGCCTGGGAGTGAGGCTGGCAATGCTCTCTGGGAGGTGTTGTGCCGGGCTGGTGCCCCTGGCCGTGCCCCACCTGAGCCCTCCCCGCTCTCCCTGCAGCCCTGCGGGCACCAAGCCCGACTCGTCGCCCAAGGGCCCTCGTGGGCTGGGGATCCGGGCCGAGTTCCTGAAGCAGGCGGGAACCAGCACGCCCCGGTCCCCCCGGCAGGACGCGGCTGCCACGAAAGGTGCGTGGGACCCCCGGAACGACAAACCCGGGGGCTTTGTGTCCCCCAGGGCTGCTGTGGTGCTCATCCCCGCAGGGCTGCTCTTCCCATTTACCCCGAGTGATCCTGTGGGTTTTCCCCCCCACCCCAGATGAAAGCAGCTCCCAGAAAGCCCCGTGGGGCATCAACATCATGAAGAAGAACAAGAAATCTGCCCCGCGCGCCTTCGGCGTGAGGCTGGAGGATTGTCAGCCTGCCCCGGACAACAAGGTAGGGCCGTGTCACCACCGCCAGCCCCTGGGGACTCTGCCCAGGCCTGGCACGCCCTGAGCCTGTCCCTGTCCCTGCAGAACGTGCCCCTGATTGTGGAAGCGTGCTGCAAGGTGGTGGAGGACCGGGGGCTGGAGTACATGGGCATCTACCGCGTGCCCGGCAACAACGCGGTGGTGTCCAGCCTGCAGGAGCAGCTCAACAAGGGAGCCACCGAGATCAACCTGCAGGACGAGGTGAGGCAGGGCAGGTGACTGTCCCCATGCCTGGCCCCATCCCGTTTCCCATCCCTATCATGCCTCTGGAATGCTCTCCTGTCTGTGTCATCATCCACGTTCCTGTCATCATCCCTGTCCCCATCAACATCCTTGTCCTCATCATCCCTGTCCCCATCATCATCCCTGTCCTTGTTATCATCCATGTTCCTGTCATCATCCCTGTCCCCATCATCATCCTTGTCCCCATCATCACCCCTGTCCCTATTATCCCTGTCCCACCATCCCTGTCCCCGTTATCCCTGTCTCACCACTCCTGTCCCCGTTGTCTCTGTCCCACCATCCCTGTCCCCGTTGTCCCTGTCCCACCATCCCTGTCCCACCATCCCTGTCCCCGTTATCCCTGTCCCCGTTGTCCCTGTCCCACCATCCCTGTCCCCGTTATCCCTGTCCCCGTTGTCCCTGTCCCACCATCCCTGTCCCCGTTATCCCTGTCTCACCACTCCTGTCCCCGTTGTCTCTGTCCCTGTTGTCCCTGTCCCCGTTGTCCTTGTCCCACCATCCCTGTCCCCGTTGTCCCTGTCCCCATTGTCCCCGTCCCACCACCCCTGTCCCCGTTGTCCCTGTCCCCGTTGTTCCTGTCCCACCATCCCTGTCCCCGTTGTCCCTGTCCCTGTTATCCCTGTCCCCACCATCCCTGTCCCCATTGTCCCTGTCCCACCATCCCTGTCCCCGTTATCCCCGTCCCACCACCCCTGTCCCCGTTATCCCTGTCCCCGTTGTCCCTGTCCCACCATCCCTGTCCCCGTTATCCCCGTCCCACCATCCCTGTCCCCATTGTCCCTGTCCCCGTTGTCCCTGTCCCCGTTGTCCTTGTCCCACCATCCCTGTCCCCGTTATCCCCGTCCCACCATCCCTGTCCCCGTTATCCCCGTCCCACCACCCCTGTCCCACCACCCCCGTCCCCGTTGTCCCTGTCCCCGTTGTCCCTGTCCCCGTTGTCCCTGTCCCCTCCAGCCCCGTTTCCATCCCCTGGAGTGGTGGCGCCGCCTAGCGGTGGCTTCCAGCACTGTCGGTGACATCCTGGGGACACTTCTGTCGCCAGGGCTGTGCCTGGTTTGGGGACTTCATCCCGCTGTCCCCCGGGTGTCCCTGGCTGTCCCTCTGAGCAGCCTCTTCTGTCCCCCGCAGCGGTGGCAGGACCTGAACGTCATCAGCAGCCTCCTGAAATCCTTCTTCCGAAAGCTGCCCGAGCCCCTCTTCACCGACGGTGAGTCCCTGTCCCCCAGGGCCACCAGAGTCCCCAGCCCCATCCCCCTGTGCTGGGGACAGGTCCCCAGGCCCAGTGACACAACCACCCACGGCGGGGGACAATGCAGGCCCCCTGTCACCAAGGCCACTTGTCCTCGTCCCTCCTTGCCCTGCAGTGGGTCCAGCACTGAGACCCTTCCCCAGTATCTCCAGCAGGTTCATCCGGGGGTCCCTGACTCTGGGGGGGTGGTGGCCTGTCCCCTCCACCTGCTGTGACACCCTCATGTGCCACTTTCAGATAAATACAACGACTTTATTGAAGCCAACCGGATCGAAGATGCCAGCGAGAGGATGCGGACTCTGCGGAAGCTGGTAGGGACGGGGGACGGGGGCTGGGGACACCGCCCTGGAGCCCCCCTTGGGTGGGGACAGTGAGCAGAGGGGTGACCCAACGTGTCCCCACAGATCCGGGACCTGCCAGGCCACTACTACGAGACGCTCAAATTCCTGGTGGGTCACCTGAAGACCATCGCTGACCACTCGGAGAAGAACAAGGTACAGCCCCCCCCCCCGAGTGTCCTGCCCCACCTGAGCCCCCCGGGCCGGGCTGGGCTCAGCTCTGAGCCGGCTCTGGGTGCAGATGGAGCCCCGGAACCTGGCGCTGGTGTTCGGCCCCACGCTGGTGCGCACGTCCGAGGACAACATGACCGACATGGTGACGCACATGCCCGACCGCTACAAGATCGTGGAGACCCTCATCCAGCACGTGAGTGGCACCCCTGGGTGGGCGGGGGGGGTCTGCACCCCAGAAATGGGGACGGAGCTCCTGACCCCCCTGCTGTCTCCCCCACAGTCAGACTGGTTCTTCAGTGACAAGGAGGACAAGGGTGAGAAGGTGAGCCCTGTCCCTGCTCGGGGGTCTCGCTGTGGCTCAGGGGGGTGCAGGGCCCCATCTGGGAGCTGGGGGGCTCCTGGCAGCCCCCTGATCCCTTGTGTGCCCCCGCAGACCCCCGTGGATGAGAAGGAGGCTCAGTCCGTGCCCAACATCGAGTACCTGCTGCCCAACATCGGCAGGACGGCGGCGCCCGGCGATGCCGCAGGTGAGGGGTGGCACCTGTGACATCGTCCCCTCCACTCCTGGCACCCCAGAGTGCCCCTCCTGACTCTCTGTGCCCCCCCTACATCCGTGGGCAGCCAGCCCAGCTTGCCATGGCCACGGCCAACCTGTGTGTGCTGGATGGGACATCCCAGCGCCCTCCTCTCCAAAACTGGGAGCAGCCCTGGGGATGCCCGAGGAGCCCCCTGCCCGCCCCGTCCCGTCCCCCTTCTCTCCGGTGGCCGCTCCTTGTCCCTCAGGGCAGCACCCGCCCCGCGGGACCCCCGCCCCTGCCCGCGCTGCCACGCCTGCAGACCGGGAGCCTCTGACGTTGGACTGATTTCTTACCTTCTTTCCTTGAACTTCTCTGTGCTGTCCTCTTCCTCCTCCTCCTCCTCTTCCTCCTCCAGCGGATCTCCTCGAGAGCTAGAGCGGGTACAGTCTGATCCCGGGTGCATTGCTCACGCACTAACCCCTGGGGGACCACGAGAGAGGGGGAGCAGGGCCACACCGGGAGGGGAGGGGACGCTGTCCTGCCTGGCACTGTCCCCAGGGTCCCCAACACCGGCAGGGGAGCCCCAGATCCTTCTCGCTCTGCTTCTCCTTGGCCAGCGCCTGGGGTGGCACCCCGCTGCAGGGATGGGTGTGGGGTGTCCCAGAGCCCTCACATTCTGGGCTGGGGGTCCCAAAGCCCCGGGGAGGGTCAGCAGCCCCTTTCTGCCTCCCCCTCTCTCGTTGGCAGCCCTGCTAACCCCGTCCCGGGCATGCGGGGCGGGAGAGGGGTCTGTGTCCTGTCCTTGTCCTTCACACGGTGGCAGCAGGGCCAGGGCTGCCTGTCCTCTCTGTGTCCCCTCTGCGTCCCCTGTGCGTCCCCTGTGCGTCCCCTCTTTACCCCGTAACCCCCCGACCTGTCCCAGCCCCCGCTCTGAGGCTGGCTGTAGCACAGAGCCACCTCCCTGCCCTCCCTCCGGTGGCAGCGCCCTGTCCCTGTCCCTGTCCCTGTCCCCTCTGTGCCCCGTGGCCGCGGGAAGGTTGGGGTCCCACCGCGGGGGTCCTGGCTGTGTGTCCTGGCTGTGTGTGCCTGCGTGTGTCCCCCTTGTCCCCAGTCCTCCCCCTGGGTGAGGCGAGCAATGCCAGGGACCCCCCAGTGACCACCGGAGCCCCTCGTGGCACGTCCAGCCGGTGTGACAGCCCCAGCATGTCCCCGTCCTGGTTTGGGGGAATGGCGTAGCATCCCCAGAGAGACCCCAGACCCCTCCCCAGCACATTCCCCCTGCCGGGACCCCTCTAACCCCCCTCTCCCCTCTGCTCTCCAGGCTCCGCCCGCAGCGGCTCCGCCAAACCGAAGGTGAGTGGGGTCCTGGGCTGGGGCTGGCACGGTGGGCACGCGGGGGTGGGGACACTCAGCCCGTCCCTGTCCGTGTCACCGTCACCCCTGACCCCGCTGTCCCCGCGCTCCCAGGGCACCTGGCCGTCGCGCAAAGCGCCGCCGCACCGGGAGCTCCTCGCCATCCCCTTCGTCTCGGCCGCCGCCCGCAAGAGGAAGAAGAGGAGAGAGGCCGAAGGCGTTGGGAGCAGCACCGACGACGACGCGGAGCGCAGGGACAGCCCGGGCCAGCAGCAGGAGCAGGAGGGCCCCGCGGTGGCACCCGGCAAAGCCCCCCGCGGCACCGGCACCGGCCCGGCCGGGACCGAGCGGGAATGCTCCGCCGAGCCCGCGGGCAGCGGCTCCGAGCCCGCCCCGGACGCCCGCTCCATCGTGTCCGGCTACTCCACGCTGTCCACCATGGACCGCAGCCTGTGCTCCGAGGTGCACTCGGTGGCCGGGAGCCGCGGGGACGAGGCGGATGACGAGCGCAGCGAGCTCAGCCACATGGAGACGGACACCGAGAGCCGCGAGGGAGCGCGGCCGGGCCGGGCCGGGCCGGGGGCGGGCGACGAGGACAAGTCACCCCTGGGCCGCCCCTCCTTCAACTCGCACCGCCTGATCCAGTGCGACACGCTGGCCCGCAGGAAGCTGGGGCGGCCGCGGCCCGCCGGGGACAGCGCGGCGGCGGCCGGCGGGGACGGGCCGGGCTGGGCGGCCCCCGGGCGGGCGTCGCTGCGGGAGCAGCTCCGGCAGCACCTGCGGGGCTCCGCCGATGACACGGGGGTCCGCCTGCGCCGGGGGCACTCCCCCGAGACCCGCCGCAAGAAGAGCAGCTGGCGCCGGCACACGGTGGTGGTGCCCGGCGGCCTCAAGGACCTCAACTTCAACGAGTGGAAGGAGCCGCGGGCACTCGAGGGGACACCGGGACCCTGTCGCGACAAGGACTCGGGGCTCAGCAGCCTGGAGTCCACCAAAGCCCGGCCCGCGGCTCCCGCCCCGACCCCGCCGGGCGCTGCCGGCCTGGGCGCGGCCCCCAGGAGCCCCCCGGGCAGCCCCGGCCCCCCGGCGCCCCTGCGCTTCCCGCAGCGTCTGTGACCCCCGGGCGTGTTTAACTTAAGGACTGTCCCTTGTCCCCGTATTTAATTGTGCTCCGGACCAGCTGCTGGTCTTATTTAACAGGACCTGGTGGCCCCGCGCCGCGGGGGGACAAAGCCGCCCCGTCCCCCCCGCTTGGGGACCAGCGGCGGTGCCACCAGGCGCTGCCCCAGCCCCCAGGCAGTGCCACCGGGGCGTGGGGGCTCACGGGGACTGTCCCCCGTGGTGGCACTGCTGTCCCCAGCTGCGGTGGAGTGAAGTGCGGGCACTTCCCTGGGCGCTGCGGCCGCTCCGGCCGGGACCTGCCCGGCATGGGGACACTGGGGACGCTGGGGACCTCGGTGTCACAGAGCCCTGTGTGAGGGACCCTGGGGACCTTGTCAGAAACCTGCTGGGGACCCTGGGGATCTCAGTGTCACAGACCCTTGCTCTGGGGGACCTTGGGGACATGGGGGTCGGGGACATCAGGGTCAGAGACACCTGCCCTGCTGACCCCGATGGCAGACCCCTGCCCTGGGGACCTCAGGGACCCTGCTGACCCCGATGGCAGACCCCTGCCCTGGGGACCTGGGGACTCTCCATGCCCTGAGGACCTTGGGGGTCCCATCCCAGAGACCCCCCCCGTGTGCTGGGGTCCCTTGGGGACCTCAGCACTGTCACCCTCACCTGGGGGGCTCTGCTGAGTGGGGGGAGCCGGGCAGGGGGTGGCACTGAGGGGGTCACCTGGCGGCGGGGGGACACTGCCACCCTTTACCCCCCACGAGCCGCGTGTGGCGCGTCCTGGGATGTCCCTGTCCCCTCCCGTCGCTGTCCCCTTCCTGCCCCCAGGCCAGAAGCACTTTAGGAAGGGAGTTTGGGGACCCCCGGCCCGGCCACGCGGGGACACAAGTGCCACCACCTCAGTGGCCCGGTGTCACACCCTGTCACCGTCTCTCCGTGTCGTTCTCATTCGTTATGCAAATATTTGCTGTAAAGTCGTTGGTTTTTCTTTTCTTTTCCATTTTTTGGGGTTATTTTTGTTCCCTTGCCCTGTAAATAGCGGCCCTGCCGTGTAACATATCCCAAAGGATTTATAAGGATTTTTTAAGAAGTTTTGCTCAGCGGGAAGGCCAGCCCCGAGCAGGGGACGTGCTGCACCAGTGGTGACTTTTTAAACCCTCCTGCATGTCCCCCCCAAACCCCTTCCCACCCCCATTCCCGGCCCCGTCGGGATCTGCAAAACTGCAAAAAAATCCCCAAACCAACCCAAAAAATCCCTCTGCTTCGGCCCCCCCACCTCCAGTCTATATATTGGAAATAAACTGGTTATTCAAGGTTTTCTTGGTATTAATTCCCTTTTTTTGGCGGGCAGGGACCTCAGATTCCTGGTGCTGGGAATTTTTATTCCTGGATTTACCCATGGGAGGAAAATCTAATTTTTCTCTGAGCCTCTGGGGAGGAAATAACAGAATTGGGGATGCCCCATCCCCATCAAGATTCTCAGTTTTCAATTTATCAGGTTTCTCAATTTATCAGGTTTCTCAATTTATCAGGTTTCTCAATTTCTCAAATTTCTTAATTCTCAGTTTCTCGACATTCGGGGAGGGGGGTAAAAATGAGAGAAAAAATCGCCAGAAAAAGACAAAAAGAGGCAAAAATAAAAAAAAAAAGTAATTTTATTAAAGCCAGACACTCTGATAGAAAAGAAAAATTATAAAGGGAAAAAGGAAAATAATAAAAAGCAACCCTTTTGTCACGGGAATTACAACGGTCACACACAACTACCCATGGCATCCACGGTGACACGGGGGACACGGCGGGGGTGGCACAGGGTGGGGGGGCCCTCCCTCCCCTCCCCCGCTTTTCCCCTGTGCGAGGCTTTTTTTTTTTTTTTTACATTTTTCTTCATTTTTTTCCTTTTTTTTTTTTCCCCTCCATTTTCAACCCTTTTTTTTTTTGTACTTTTTGTTCCTTTTATTTCCTTTTTAAAACAGTTCACGAGAAAATTCATGCGGAAGAGAGAGAGAGAGAGACACACGACGGCGTAGAAACCCCAAAACAGCCTCTGAGGAGAACCAGAAATTCCTTCCTGTTCCTTTTTTTGGCCTTTTTTCACTTTTTCTTCCCAGTTTGTCCTTTTTTTTTTGTCCTTTTCAGTGTCGTAGCCTTTTGTTTGTTTGTTTGTTTTGAAACAACATCCAGACGAGTAAAGCGGGGAGCGCATGCAGCGGCGCCTCCGACACATGCACGATGCAGGCAGCGCTCGGGTTTGGGCTTTTTTTGTCATTTTTACACATTTTCCTCTTTTTTTCAATCTTTTTAAAAATGCTTTTTTCCTGGTCTGAGCCAGAACTGCGTTGTTTTGCTGTTAATTTTGATTTTTTTGGTGTTTTTTGTTGTTGTTGTCGTCTTGCTTCAGCGAGGGATTTGCGCGATGCCATGAAGGGGACGGACGCACACGCACGCGGGGACACCAGGCGGGACAGGGGACACCAGGCGGGACAGGGGACACTGGGGGCGGCGGGGGACAGCCTGGGGCCTGCCACCCCCTCACCCGGCGCTGCCGCCCCCTCCCCTGGCGCTGTCACCTCCCTGCTCTGAGCCAGTGACACCGAGCTGGGAGGGGCGGCCTGGGGACAACACCCCCAAAATCGGGGACAGCTTGGGGACATCGGGGTGGGGACACCCAGGTGGGGACACCCAGGTGGGGACACCCAGGTGGGGACACTGAGGACAGCCCCCTCCGGTGTCATTTTTGGGGATGGAGGGTGGCAATTGTCACCTCCTCACGTGGGTGTCCCCACGGAGGGTGGCACTTGTCACCCCCCATGACATTCTCGAGGGAGTCCACAAGGGGGTGGCACTTGTCACCCACGCCGTGCACGTGTCCCCACGGAGGGTGGCAATTGTCACCCCCCGTGTCATTTCTGAGGGTGTCCTCAAGGGGGTGGCACTGTCACCGCCTCATGTCATTTCTGTGCGTGTCACCACAAGGGTGGCATTGTCACCCCCCGTGTCATTTCTGAGGGGGTAATAAAGGAGGGTGGCACTGTCACCCTCAGCTGGGTGTCCCCAAGGGGTGGCACTGTCACCTCTCCATCTGGGTGTCCCCAAGGGGTGGCACTGTCACCTCCATGTGGGTGTCCCCAAGGGGTGGCACTGCCACCTCTCCATCTGGGTGTCCCCAAGGGGTGGCACTGTCACCTCTCCCATCTGGGTGTCCCCAAGGGGTGGCACTGCCACCTCTCCATCTGGGTGTCCCCAAGGGGTGGCACTGTCACCTCTCCATGTGGGTGTCCCCAAGGGGTGGCATTGTCACCTCCAGCCAGCAGAGCTCGGGAGCTGTCACCGCACCCCCCGGGGTGACACGAGGTGACAGGAGGTGCCACCGGGGGTGACGCGGGGCAGGGGAGGGGACAGCGCCAGGTGCCACCGGGGGGTGACGCGGGGCAGGGGAGGGGACAGCGCCAGGTGCCACCCCCCGCCGGGCCGGGAGCTGCTACAGAGAATTCACTTTGGTACCGAGAACGGAAATTAATTAAAAACGAAATTAATCGCAAAGGCGTCAGCGACTGCTATTGCTGCTGGCACTGGGGGCGGGCGGGGGTCCCCGGGGCCACCTGGGGCCACCTGGGGCCACCCGGGGCCACCTGGGGCCAAGGAGAGAGGGCAGGACTGAGCGCGAGGGCGACGGAGCCGCTCTGGGCACCACGAGGAGCTCTAAACCTAAGCAGGGATTTTAACTCCACCCCTAAATAATACCGGACGTGATTTATTTATTTCTCTTCTTTTTCCTTTTTTTTTTTTTTTTTTAAAGGTTTTTTTTATTTTAGGTTTTTTTTTTCCCCTCTTTAAATATTTATATATAGATTTATATTACGTATATTATATATTTATAATATGTAAATATATTTTTTAAAACAATATAAAATGTTAAGACACTTCACTTAAATGTAAAGAGTTGCTTTTTTTGCAATCCAAAGAAATTGCATCATGATTTTTTTTTTCCTTTTTTTTTTCCTTTCTTTTTTTTGGTCTTTTTTTTTTTATTTGGTTTTTTGTTCTTTTTTGTGTGTGTTTTCTCTTTGTTATTCAAAAAAAGGCTCTCGTTTCTTCTGTACAAAAATGATCGAGATACAAAAAAAAAAAAAAAATTAAAAAAAACAAACCGAAAAATCAGAGGAGGGGGGAAAAGGAAGAAAAAAGGAATTTAAATTTAAAAAAACCCGAAAATGATCAACCCAAGGACGAAACAGAGAACGCAAGGAGTGATTGGATCTTGTGCTGCACACACAGAGCACACGCACACACACACCTGGGCACACCTGGGCACACCTGGGCACACCTGGGCACACCTGGAGTGCACCTGGGCACACCTGGGTACACCTGGGCACAGCTGGGGTATGTATGGGTACACCCGGCTACACCTGGAGTGCACCTGGGCACAGCTGGACACACCTGGGCACACCTGGGCACAGCCGGGTGCACCTGGCACACCTCAGGAGCACCTGGGCACACCTGGAGTACACCTGGGCACACATGGGGCCCCCCCTGGAGTACATCTGGCCACAGCTGGCTGCACCTGGAGCCCACCTGAGCAGAGGTGGGTACAGCTAGGGCACACCTGGGGCACACCTGGGCACGCCTGGGCACAGGAGGGTACACCTGGGGCACACCTTGAGTGTACCTGAGCACACCTGGGGTGTACCTGAGGCCCACCTGGGCACACCTGGGCACATCTGGCCCAGCCACGCTGCAGGGAGGCGGCCACGGGCCCCCCGCCCGCTGCCCCCAGGCTGGGCCGGGCCGGGGCTGCTCCCCCGGGGCTCCGGGCTCGTCCCACCGGGAGGGGACAGAGCCGCGGCCGGGCCCCCCCGGCATCACCGCCCCCCGCTGGGCCCCGGCCCCCTCCCCAGCTCCCCCCCGCGGCCCCTCCGGCACTCCCGGGGCCCCCCCGGCCCCCCTCGGGGGGACGCGGCGGCGGCGGCGGCGGCCCGGGGGGTCCCCGAGCCCTCGGCCCCGCCGGGCACCCACCGGCGAGCCCTGGCCGGAGCTGTCCTCTCCTCCCGCGGGGACACCGCCGCCGCTCCCGGGGCGCTCGGGGGCCGCGCCGGGGGTCGCTCCGGGGGTCGCTCCGGGGGGGTCTTCGGCGGCCGCTGCTTCCCGGTTTTCCGCGCGGTGGGAGCTGGAAGCTGCTCCTGGCTGGACGCTGGTGGGGGGAAGCTCTGAGAGCTCTTAAATAAACAGGAAAAAAACCAAAAAAACCCAAAAAAGGAGGGGAGGGAAAAGGGGGGAAAAAGGGTGGGGGGGACCAAACCAACAGCGATCCAAAGGGGAGGGAAAAAAAGGAGAAAAGGAGGAAAAAAAAGAGAGAGAGAGAAACAGAAAGTGGCTGGTTGGCCATGGCGGAGCGGGAGGGGACACAGAGGTCGGGCCGAGGCGCGGCACAGGCGACACAACAAAAGTTCGTTTGGCGGAGCGGAGGCGACAAAAACACGGATCGAACAGAAAGAGGAGGGGACACGGGTGGCGGATTCCCTCCAGAGCGCCTCAAGGAGAAGCCAAGTCCCAGGGAGGAAGAGGAGCCCGAGGAAGAGGAGCAGCCCCCCGGGCAGGCGCGGCCGGGCGGAGCTGGCAGGGGCGCTCAGAATGAGATGGAGGAGTTCCTGGCCCCAAAGGAAGTCAATACGGGGATGGAGGTTCTGCCCGCCGCGGGTTTTTCTGAGACCGTGGGGGAGGTCTCACTGGCCTCTTTAGATGGTCTAGTGGCCTGGAAAGAAAAGCAAGATTCAAGGAGGACGAGGAGGAGGAGAAAGGGGTGGAAAGTCCAAAGAAAAAGGAAAAGCTTTAAAGAAATAGAAAGACGAAAGAAAGGAATAAAAAAGAGGAAAAAAACCAACAAAAACGAGGACAGGAAAAACCCAGAAAGAACCGAGAAGCAAAGGGAGCTCGTTCAGAAGCAGCACTGAGCCAGGCCTGAGGTCAAGCAGCTGGAAAAGGGCCACCACAAAGAGCGCGACAAGAGCGGGTCCCACGTGTCACTGCACGGGCAGGGCGGCCCCGAGAGGAAAGGACGGACGGACGGACAGACGGGCACGCGGACACACGGGCACACACAGCCGGGGGGGCACAGGGGACACGGGGGAGGCACAGGGGGGACAAGAAGGGCAGCGTTAGAGCGGGCACAGCCCCCGGGGCAGCGCCCGAGGGTGGCGGCGCCCACCCTGTCCCTGTCCCCGCCGTGCCAGGGGACGCGGGCCCGGCCTGGGAGTGACACCGAGAATCCCCCAGGGATGGGGAGGGGGATCCGGGACCCTCCAGCCCCACCTCGCCCCCAGTGAGGGGCTGGGCTGCAGGGGGGGAGGGGGGACGCCCCCAAATCCTGCACGGGGACAAAAGTGACAGAAAAGTCCTGCCGAGGCCACGCCAGCGAGGGCCACGGGGGACAGAGGTGTCACCAGGGCGGTGACACTGAACAGGCGGGGCTGTGCTGCTGGGTGGCCGCCAGGGGAGGGGACCTGGTGGCCTCACGGGGTCAGGAGATGCTTCCCGGCCCCTCAGTGTCCAGTGCAGGGGGAATCCAGAGGGAACCCCCTGCCCCTCCCTGATTCCATGGGGTGGGACAACGCAGAGGGGACAGTCAGGGACACCCCGAGCTCAAAACACCTCAAAAAACCCTCAAAAACCCCTCAAAAAACCCTCAAAAACACCTCAAAAACACCTCAAAAAACCCTCAAAAAACCCTCAAAAACCCCTCAAAAACCCTCAAAAAACCCTCAAAAAACCCTCAAAAAACCCTCAAAAAACCCTCAAAAAACCCTCAAAAACCCCTCCTCCCCCGGGAAGTTTTTCCACTGGGAATGGAGCAGCCGAGGGGGGTTTGACCCTTTTTGCTGACAGGTGCCCCTTTTGCTCATTCCACCTTTCCCCCCAGCCCTGCTGCGGGACTCCCTGGGTTTGTGGGGCGGGGCTGAGGGGCGCACGGGATGAGCAGAGTTGGGTTTATTGCCCGGTTTGGGGTGGAAAGGGCTCGAGGCACAGAGGGCAGAGTGGGCTCCAGGGGAACCCGCTCGTGGTGCTCTGCCCAGCCAGGGGAAGGCGGCTGGCGGGGGGGGACAGGCCAGCAGGGAGGGAGGGAGGGAGGGAGGCCACCCAAGTGGCCGTGATCCCCTGGCCTGTGGCCCGGGCCAGCTGGGAATGCACGGCCAGCCCTGGGGTGACAGCAGGGACAGAGGGGGGGAGCCTGGGGGCTGCCCCGGGGTGGGGAGGGGTCAGTGCTGGCTGCTGGCCGCTGGGCATGCTCCATGCCACCCCAAAACGCTTCTCTTCCAGCTGCTGTGGCCCACTCACCCTGTCCCCACAGTGCCACCACCCCGCCTGGGACACCCACAAGCTGCTTCTGTGGGTGCACGGGGGTCCCCGCTCCCCAAAACCTCCCCAGGCAGGAATCCCCATCCCCACTTGGCTCTGCCACGCTCGTCAGCACGGCCAAGGAGGTGGCACTGTCCCCCGGTGTGAGGGGACAACGCCGGGGCTCAGCCCCCCCTCAGGGTGACACCCAGCGCTGGGGACAAAGCCCTCAGCCTCACCCCACAGCGAGGACGAGTTTGTGACTCTCTCGTGTCCCTGTCCCCAGCCCCAGGGCGGGCACAGAGTGTGACAAGAGCCCCTCCCGCACCGCCACCAACGCGTCCCTTTGTCCCCGACCCCGCCGGGCTCAGCCGGAGCCAAGAAGGCACCAAGGGAGAGAGGACGCAGCCCCAAACCTCATCCCGCGGCTGCGCCCGGCCCAGGCCGTGCCCTGGGCGGTGCCAGGGCGGCGGGCAGCCCCGGGGCGGCCCTAGGGGTGGAGTACCTGCTGCTGGCCCTGGATCCGCATGTACTCCATGCGCTGCTTGATGTGCTTGCCCTTGTCGGGGCTGCCCTGCTGGCCCTGCTTCAGCCGCGACGCCGGATTCACCACCTTCATGGCCGGGATGGAGACGCCGCCGCTCTGCCGGGACACAAAATCCGGGGGGAAAGGGTTAAAATTGGCTGGCGGAGGCCTGGCCGCACCGCTGGGTGCCTGGAGCTGCGCCACCCCTACGGCCCGGCCGGGGTCACCGGCTCGGCCCGAGCTCCAAACCCCGCCGGGACTTACCGGGAGCACCCGAGAGGGACTTTGGGGACACACGGCAAACACCGGGACACCGAGGGCGGGACAGGACAGCCCGCGGGGCCAAGAGAGAGGGAAAGAGGCGGCGGCAGGCAGAAGCAGATTCCAGGAGGGAACGGCGGCAGTGGGAGTACAGAGGAGTTTATTTACTGTGCGCAGGTGAGGATACACAGACGGCAGTGCCACCCGGCCCCGTGTCCCCTCCCGTGCCAAGGTCCCCTCCCGGTGGCCTGTCCTCTCCTGTTCCAGCCCAGGCTGGGAATCCACGGCTCAGGTGAAGCCCTGGGATCCTCCGGGGGCACACGGGGCGTTCCCGCACCCCGCAGCACGAGGAAATCATCAAAGGATGGAAAATCCTCAGCTGGAAGGGACCCACGAGGATGCTCAGAGTGCAAATCCCAGCCCTGGAGAGCCCCACAGGTGCCTGTGCCACGCCATCCCCGGCATTCCAGCGCTGGGAATCTCCCCTGGAATGTGACACCAGCCCCGCCCCGCCCTGCCCTGCTTTAGGACTGACCCATCGCAGCCTCCCCCGCCCAACCCCGAGCCTGGCCTTGCCCCAGACCCAGCCATAAATCCATCCCGCAGCTCCACTTCCCGTCTCCCAGGAAAAAAAACTGGGAAAAATTGCAGCTACAGCCCCGTTCAGCCCGGGAGAGCCCCCCGAGGAGGGAGAGGACGGCTCCAAATGGAAAAGGAGATTTATTCCCCAGCGCCGACTGTTAATAAAGGAGCAGGTTGTCGTCACAGCGGAGCTCAGGGCATTTTTCCCCTCCCTGTTTTTTTCCCAGATATTCAGCTGGATTCCAGCAGAAAGCAATTTGGGATGGCTTCAGGGAGCTCGTGCTGTGGTTTAATTAGGAGAAACATCTGCCAGGCCCCGGCTGCCGCTCGTTAGGAGAGGGATTTTATGGAAAATGGTGAAACTGAGAGCGGTGCTTCAGCAATCAGCCCTGGCTGACCCCGTGCGATGCTCTTGGACCCCGTGGGGTGCTCGTGGACCCCGTGGGATGCTCGTGGATCCCATGGGATGCTCGTGGACCCCGTGGGATGCTCTTGGACCCCGTGGGATGCTCGTGGATCCCATGGGATGCTCGTGGACCCCGTGGGATGCTCGTGGACCCCGTGGGATGCTCGTGGATCCCGTAGGATGCTCGTGGATCCCGTAGGATGCTCGTGGATCCCATGGGATGCCCGTCCTGGACCTGGTGCAAAATCCTGCCAGGGCAGAAGACTCGCCCTCACTGAGGGTCTCGTTCCAGGACGGGATCAGCCAGCACCACTCGGCACCATCTCCCTTCCAGCTCCTGCCTCGCTCACTCCTGCCCTTCCCAAACCCCTCCGAGAGTCAGGGAGAAGAGAAGATGCGTTCTCCACCTCGGCTCTGCCTGGAGGTGGAGTCACAGAGAGGGAGCAGGCAGAGGAAGAGACATCAGAGTGAATCCAGGGCAGAGCAGGGCGCGGGGGAGAAGAGAAAATGAACCTGGGGAGTGCCGGGGGGCAGCTGCGGCTTGGGGAGCAGCGCTGGCTTGGTCCTGCTCGGAAAGGGACTCTTGGCAGCGCCATCCTTGGCCTGGCTGAGGTCCAGCGCGGTGTCACCGTCGCAGCCGCCGTGCCCGAGGTCCCCCAGGCTCCTCCCGGCCTCCTCGGATCGCAGCGCGTCCTTGGGGAAGGCGAATTCCACGGCGGGGTGGCTGCTGATCTCGCTGATGGTCATCTCCAGCTCGCGGATGGTTTCCTCCAGGCTGTCCAGTCTCTGGTAGGTGTCCTCGTAAATCTCCTTCTTGCCCGGGGCCGGGGGGGACGAGTGGCCTCTGCAGAGCCCCTCCGCCGCTCCGTCCCAGCGCGGAGGTGCCGCGGCGCGGCTGGAGCGCGCAGGGCTCGGCTCCGGGGGCGGCTGCTCCGCCCGGGAAGGTCCCGCCGCCCTCGGGACGGGGTCCCTGCCCGCGGGAACCCCGGGATGTGCCCCCGGGCGGGCCGGGGGGCTCTCCTCCCTCCATGCGGCTTTGGGAGCCCCAGCTGGGTGTCCAGGAGCGAGCCTGGCTCCTCTCTGGGAGTCCCCGTCGCCAGCGGGAATTTGGGGAACGGTCCCGGCCCCCACGGAGGGGAGCGCGGCCCCCGCGGCTCCGGCACCTTCCCCGCGGCTCCGAGGAGGCTGCGCCGCCGCGGGACTTTGGGGACAAGCCTTGTCACCGCCTCCTGGCCTGCCGGCAGCGTGCAGAGCCGCGTCCCCTCCTCGTCCCC
This sequence comes from Haemorhous mexicanus, assembly GCF_027477595.1. NCBI lineage: Eukaryota > Metazoa > Chordata > Aves > Passeriformes > Fringillidae > Haemorhous > Haemorhous mexicanus. The sequence goes on from NC_082368.1 coordinate 6,325,415, forward strand.
CCGTTTTATCCCTCAGGAAAGGCGGGGCTGCCGAGGGAAAGGCGCGGGACTCGCTGCCGGGGGGCTGCGGGGCTGGAGGGGCTTCCTGTGCCAGCGGGGACCTTGGGGAGCTGCCAGGAGCCGCCACACGGCCTCTCCTTGTCCCCTCGGGTGGCAGCTGCCCTGCTGCTGCTGCGCTGCCCGGCGCCACCCACAGCTCCGGCTCGGCTTCGGGGGACGGCGGCTCCGACACCCACTCGGTGAGCACGATCTGGGGCAGGGAGAGCGCCCGGCTGGCCGGGGCTGCCGGCGCCAGCGGCTCCTAGGTAGAGAATTCAGACAGGTTAGGGGCCTGGCGGCAGCGGGCTTCGCCTGGGGAGGCACCACGGGGCGCCACAAATTATTGGGGTCCCCCCACGCCGGCGCCGCCGGACATGGCAGAGTTGCCGGCGGGAGTTTGGGAAGGGAGGGAGGCTCAGCTCCCTCCTGCTCATCCCACATTTCCCGGCGGGATTCACGGCATGGACAGGGGCTGGAGGGGATTGCTCAGCTCCCTCCTCCAGCCCTGACATCCCACAGGGACCCAGAGCATGGACAGGGAATGGAGGGGAAGTTCAGTTCCCTCCTGTCCGCTCTGACATCCCATTGGAGCAAAAAACTTCAAACCAAAAACCAAGCTGGTGTTTGTGCCCCTCCCAAACACCTTTGGAAATCCCGCTGCCACCAGCAGAAATCCAGCTGGGATTTCTCCGTGCAGGTCCCAACTGGGAGCACTGGTGTGAGCTCCAGCGGGGCTGAGCCATCCCAGCCTGACCTTTCCCACCCTGAGAGGCCACAAACCCCCCAGAAAATGCTGCTGTTCCTGCCCCACTTCCCTGCTCCTGTCCCGAGGGACATCCCCGGGATGCCTGCGGGACCCGAGGAGGGCAGGGCAGCTGGAGGATGCCCTGGCAGAGCCCGTGCCCCTGCAGCTGCCCCCGAGCCTGGGCACCAGCGCTGGGGAGGCTGCAGAGCTCTGGGGCTGCAGCCGGGCCCATCCCATCGCCGGGGCAGAGGGACAATCCAGTCCTGGTGTCCCAGGAGAGGGGGGGGCTCAGCAGGATCCCCGAGAGGTGCCAGACCCTCCCCAGGAGCTGCCGGGATGAGCCAGAGCTGCCCTTGCTGCTGGCATGGCAGGAGGCCCTGTCCTGCTCTTTGCCCCCCACCTGGGCATTCCCTGCTCCATTCCGGCATTCCCTGCTCCATTCCGGCATTCCCTGCTCCATTCCGGCATTCCCTGCTCCACCCTGGGCATTCCCCGCTCCATTCCGGCATTCCCTGCTCTGTCCTGGCATTCCCTGCTCCATTCCGGCATTCCCTGCTCCGTCCTGGCATTCCCTGCTCCACCCTGGCATTCCCTGCTCCACCCTGGGCATTCCCTGCTCCATTCCGGCATTCCCTGGTCTGTCCTGGCATTCCCTGCTCCATTCCGGCATTCCCTGCTCCATCCTGGCATTCCCTGCTCCATTCTGGCATTCCCTGCTCCATTCCGGCATTCCCTGGTCTGTCCTGGCATTCCCTGGTCTGTCCTGGCATTCCCTGGTCTGTCCTGGCATTCCCTGCTCCATTCCAACCACTCTCCAGGTATTTTCCTCCTGCTCTCTCCATCCTGGCATTCCCTACTCCACCCTGGCATTCCCTGCTCCATTCCGGCATTCCCTGCTCCATCCTGGCATTCCCTGCTCCGTCATGGCATTCCCTGCTCCACCCTGGCATTCCCTGCTCCATCCCAGCCACTCTCCAGGCTCTCTCCACCCCGGAGCCCAGCCCGGATCTCAGGATTGCTGGGATGGGGCCGGACCTGACTCCGGGCAGACCCCCACCACGGGCTCTGCTCCAGCCCCTCCCTTTCCGTGCGCTCGGGCGGGGTCCCCCCGCACCGCCCGCCCCCGGTGCCGCCCGTGCCGTGCCCGGTGGGGGCGGGGGCGGCCCGGGAGCCTCCCGGGAGCCGCGGCCGTGGGGGTTAGTGCGGGCTCCGGTGCGTGTCAGTGCCGGGAGCGAGGCAGTGCGGACAGAAGGTGGTGATTAGTTGGTTAAAGCGGAGAAAAGCAGCGCAAGTGAGCTGAGAGGAGGCAGAGGAGGAAGGTGAGAGCGCAGCCCGTGGAGCCGTTACCTTCCATCCTTCGGCTGCCACCGCGGCTCCGAGGGGCCACGGCTCCGCGTGGCCCGGGGACACGGCCTCGAGGGGGTCACAGCGGGGCACGGGGAGGAAAGGGGAGGCAGAGCTCCGCTGAAACACCTGGGGAGTCAAACAGGGCCGTTGGAGCGAGGGAGGGCCCACCTGGGCCTGAGCGGGGCTGGCGGCAGCTGGGGTGGCGGCTGGCAGGGCCAGAGGCAGCATTGTCCCCTGTGCTGATGGCAGGGCCACCTGTCCCCTGTGCTGATAGCAGGGCCACCTGTCCCCTGTGCTGATGGCAGGGCCACCTGTCCCCTGGCCAGGACAGTCACTGGTCCTCTGGGCAGCAGAGTCCCTGGTCCAGTCTGGCAGCATCACTGGCCCAGCTCCCCTGCCTGCAGCATCACCAGCTGTCCCACACCTGCAGCATCACCTGTCCCCTGTGTCAGCACCTGTCCCACACCTGCAGCATCACCTGTCCCCCGTGTCAGCACCTGTCCCACACCTGCAGCATCACCTGTCCCCCGTGTCAGCACCTGTCCCACACCTGCAGCATCACCTGTCCCCCGTGTCAGCACCTGTCCCACACCTGCAGCATCACCTGTCCCCTGTGTCAGCACCTGTCCCACACCTGCAGCATGCCCCGTTCTCCTCCCTCCTGGAGGAAAACCATCCAAGGAAAATCCATCCAAGGAAAAACCGCCCTGTCCCCACTGCAGCACCTGTGCCGTGCTCAAACCCAGGTGAGTCTGGCTTAAATCCCAGGCAGGAGGGAAGTGCAGAAGGAGCACCCAGCTGCGCATCACCCAGCTCTGCATCACCCAGCTGTGCATCATCCACGTGTGCATCACCCAGCTGTGCATCATCCAGCTGTGCATCACCCAGCTGTGCATCACCCAGCTGTGCAGCACCCAGCTGTGTGTCACCCAGCTGCGCATCACCCAGCTGTGCATCACCCAGCTGTGCACCACCCAGCTGTGCATCACCCAGCTGTGCAGCACCCAGCTGTGCATCACCCAGCTGTGCATCACCCAGGTATGCACCACCCAGCTGTGCAGCACCCAGCTGTGTGTCACCCAGCTGTGTGTCACCCAGCTGTGTGTCACCCAGCTGTGCACCACCCAGCTGTGCACCACCCAGCTGCGCATCACCCAGCTGCGCATCACCCAGCTGTGTGTCACCCAGCTGTGCATCACCCAGGTGTGCATCACCCAGCTGTGCAGCACCCAGCTGTGCACCACCCAGCTGTGCAGCACCTGTCCCTGGCGGTGCCACCGCTCTGTCCCCACAGCCCCAGGAGGAGCAGGGACCCTGGTGTGGTGCCGGTGCCGAGGATGTCACACCCCGAACCCTCCCCCCCGAGCTGCCCCCGGAGCAGAAGGGCGGGCCGGTGTCACCTGCGGGCCGGTGTCACCTGCGGGCCGGTGTCACCTGCGGGCCGCTGTCACCTGGGGGCGGGGTCCCGGGGTCCCGCCCCCCTCCCGCGCTCACCTCCAGCTCGGCGATGATCCGGTCCTCGTCGTCGTCGTCCTTGACGGCCGAGGCGATGATGGGCGGGGTGGAGGCGGGCCGGACCACCTCGGACACCGCCCGCCTCAGCTTCACCTGCGGCTTGGGCGTCTCCAGCTCCTCCGACTCCGCCTTCTGCCGGGGGGAGCGGGCCGTGAGCGCCGGGGGCGCCGGGCGGGGTCGCGCTGCCCTCCCTGCCCAGCCACCATCCTCACCTTCATAAAGCCGGGCTCCTTCTTGCTGGTGACAACGACCTCGCCGCTGCGGGTGGTGGTCAGCCCGTGCGACGAGGGGAAGCTGCGGCGCGGCGGGGGAGGCGGCGGCGACTTGGAGGGTTTCTCGGTGCGGTAGCGCGGCACCGTCAGCTCGTCTGGGCACAAAGGGGGCTCTGAGGGCACCGCGCCCGGCCCTGCCCCTCTCATCCAACCCCCCGCCTCGGGCACCTCACCGCGCGCCCCCAGCCTCACCTCTGGGGGCCGCCCCGTCCCTGCCCCGCCGTACCTGAGCCCCGGCGGCCGTTGGGGTCCCCTTTGCCCCCCGATTTGGGGGTGTGCTGTGGCTTGGAGGGCTTGTGCTCGGGCGTGGAGGCGGCGCTGCCGCTGCCCGGGGTTTGTTTGTGCTTGGCGGCGAATTCCAGGTCGGGGATGGCCTTCATGAGCTCGGCCTGCGTCTCCTCCAGCAGCCGGTTGATGTCCTTGGCGCTGTACTGGGTCAGCGCCGCCCGCTTCTCCTCCCAGTCCCGCTCCGCCGCCTGCGGACACAGAGCCCGCTCCAGCCCCGTCCCTGGCGGACAGGACGCGACCCCGGAGCCCCGTGACACCCCCAGACCCGCTGCGAGGAGCTGGGGGGGTGGGTTTTTACCCCTATCCCCAAATTTCCCAGAATCACAGAATTACCGGGTTGTCAGAGACCTCCAGGATCACCGAGTCCAGCCCAGCCCCAACACCTCAACCAAACCCTGGCACCCAGAGCCAATCCAGGCTTTGTTCAACACCCCAGGGATGGGGACTCCACCACTGCCCGGGCAGAACATTCCAGAACTTGATCCCCTTTCTGTAAAACCTTTTTCCCAATATCCAACCCAAATTTCCCTGGGTGCAGCTCGAGGCTGTGTGCTCTGGCTGTGTCAGTTCCTGGAGAAGGAGCCCAGCCCCAGCCGGGCCCAGGCACCTTTCAGGAGCTGTGAGAGTGGTGAGGGCACCCCTGAGCCTCCTTTTCCACAGGCTGAGCACCCCCAGCTCTCCTCCGACCCCAGCAGCAGGTCAGGCGCTGCTCCCTCTCCCATTTTCACCCTCCCAGACCCCCCGGAGGAGCCCCCCCGAGCTGAGCCCCCCGGGCCGGGCTCTCACCTCCACAGACACGGCTTTGTCCGCGCTCTTCTTGCTGGGGGTCTCGGGCCCCGTCTGCGTCTTGGCGGGCACCATCTCCGGGGCCCGCGAGGGGTTATTGCTCTTGCTGGGGAGGCTCTGGGGCTGGGCGGCGAAGCCCAGGGCCTCGGGGGTGCCCGTCAGGTGGTGCAGGCTCACGGGAGGGCTGGTGGGCATCTCCAGCTCCAGCCCTTTGCTGAAATCCGTCTCCGGGGCCACCTTCTTGGGCGACTGGCTCAGGCCGCTGGGCGAGCTCCACACGCCCTCGTCCACTTGCCTAGGGCAGAGCGGAGGCACTGAGGGGCCGTGGGGCGCGGGGGGGCACTAAATCCTCAATCCACTAAATTTCCTGGAGGCTGGGGTGCTCTGGGTGGGGCTTGGTGCTGGTCTGGGGGGCTGTCCCCCCTCATGAGCCCAGCAGGAAACGGGATCCCTGCAAACCCTTCCCCTGCTCCAGATCCGGCTGGAGCCGCCCCTGGGATTGAGGATTTGTTCGGGATGAGGGGGCTGTGGGGTCCTACAGGCTCGTTTCCCTGCGGAACCGGGCTAGAGCAGAGCCCGGGGCCATCCCGGAGGCCAGCCGGAGCCGGCCCTAATGGGATCCTAATGGGATCCTGATGGGATCCTAATGGGATCGGGCAGGTGAAATCCACCCTGTTGTAGCAGCTCCGGGAGAGGATTTTTCTCTGGGAGAGGGTTTTTCCAGCACAGAACAGCTCCCTGCTCCTCGGGAAAGAGGTTTCTGCTCATGCCAAGGGCTGTGTGTCTGTGCTTTATTCCCGAGAAAAAATGAGGCTTGTATGAAAAGAGGGGTCTCTGAAAAGGACTGAGGGTAATTTTGGGGTCCTTCCGCAGAAAAATGATCATTTTGTGCACACCCCTCGGATGCCGTCCCGCCCCGAGAGTTTGGGACGCGCACAGAGGGGACAGAGGTGGCACTGTGGGGACAGAGGGACACCGCGGGCGTGGCTGTGCCCCGGGGCTCGGGGCTCACCTGCGGATCTGGGCCAGCGTGTCGGTGACGGTCTTGCAGCGCTTGAGGAGCCCGTCCAGGCGGTTGGGCTCCTCCTTGAGGAACTTGACGGCCTCCACCTCCACCCGCAGCACCACCCGCATCTTGCTCTGCAGGCTGGGGAACTGGGCTGCCAGGGGACACCTCTGTCACCGCCGTGTCCCTCCCGGGGCCCCGCCCGCGCTGCCCGGGCAGCCAGGACCCCGTGCCGCGGGCATCCCGCCAGGTGGGGCGGGATGGACCCAGGGAAAGGCTGGACTGATGGCTCCGTCCCAATTTGAGGGTGGAGGTGTCCCCTCCCCAGCTGTGGGCACAGGGCGTGGCACTGAGGGGCACCTGGGAGGGCAGGGGACCGTCCCAGCAGGGGCAAACCCACGGGGAGAACCCGGAGCATCCCAGGGGAAAACAGAAATCCGGGAAATCCTGGAGCATCCCAGGGGAAAACAGAAATCTGGGAAATCCTGGAGCATCCCAGGGGAAAACACAAATCCGGGAAATCCTGGAGCATCCCAGGGGAAAACAGAAATCCAGGAGATCCTGGAGCATCCCAGGTGCAAACACCGAAATCCTGGGGCAAGGAAATCCTGGAGCATCCCAGGGGAAAACAGAAATCCAGGAAATCCTGGAGAATCCCAGGGAAAACAGAAATCCAGGAAATCCTGGAGAATTCCAGGTGCAAACAGAAATCCAGGAGATTCTGGAGCATCCCAGGGGCAAACACAAATCCAGGAAATCCTGGAACATCCCAGGGGAAAACACAAATCCGGGAAATCCTGGAACATCCCAGGGGAAAACACAAATCCAGGAAATCCTGGAGCATCCCAGGTGCAAACACAAATCCAGGAGATCCTGGAGCGCCCCCAGGCCCGGGCGGAGCAGGGCAATGCCGGAAGGTTCCGTTTGCCCCCCGGGCCCTCCTCACCCTTCAGGTCCGTCAGGGTCTCCCCCAGCTGCTTGAGCACCACGGCCTTTTCCTCCAGCTCCTGCGGCGGGACCGGCCGGTGGCTGTGGGCCAGATCCTTCTGGATCTTCTCCACGGACTTCTCCAGGTCGCTGGGAGGGCAGGGGGAGGGCAGGGGGTCACCGGGGGGTCACCGGGGGGTCACTGGGGGGTCACTGGGGGGTCAGGGGGGTGGAGAGCCCCGAGGGTGGCAGTGGGAGAGGGGAACACTGGGCTGGGGACCCCTCCTCACTCGGGGACATGGTCACTGGGCTGGGACCCCCTGATTTGGGGATGTGATCACTGCACAGGGACCCCTCCTCAGTCTGGGCTGGGGACCCCTCCTCACTCGGGGACATGGTCACTGGGCTGGGACCCCCTGATCTGGGGACGTGGTCTCTGCATGGGGACCCCCTGATTTGAGGACATGGTCACTGCGTGGGGACCTCCTGATTTGGGGATGTCACTGCATGGGGACCCCCTGATTTGGGGATGTCACTGCGTGGGGACCCCCTGATTTGGGGATGTCACTGCATGTGGACCCCCTGATTTGGGGATGTCACTGCGTGGGGACCCCCTGATTTGGGGATGTCACTGCATGGGGACCCCCTGATTTGGGGATGTCACTGCATGTGGACCCCCTGATTTGGGGATGTCAGTGCATGAGGACCCCCTGATTTGAGGACATGGTCATTGCATGGGGACCCCCTGATTTGGGGATGTCACTGCATGCGGACCCCCGGCTCGGTGCCACGCCCCGGGCAGGGCAGAGCGGCTCCGTGCCCCCTGTGCCCCCAGCCCCGGCGGGCTCACTTGAGCTGCTGGGTGATGAGCTCCTCCTCGTTGAGGTAGCGCAGCCGCTCCTCCTCCACCAAGCTGCGCTGGCGCTGCAGAGGGTCCTCGTGCTTGCGCACCGTGTCCGTCACCCGCACGCTCAGCTCCGTCTCCGTGCGCCGCAGCAGCGACTTCACCGTCTCCTGGTTCTGCAGCTGCGGGGGACGAGCAGGGGTCAGGCTGGGAGAGACCCCTCGCGAGGGGAAAAGGGTCCTGACCCGGGAGCAGCCCTGGGATGGGCGCCGGGGGGGATCCCTGGGGTTGGAGTGGGGAGGGACCCCTGAGCCGGGATTTGGGGAAGATCCCTGGGGCTGGATTCAGGAAGGTTCTCTGGGGTTGGAATGGGAGGGGATCCCCGAGGCTGGAGTGGAGAGGGATCCCTGAACTTGGATTTGGGGAGGATCCCCGAGCTTGGATTTGGGCAGGATCCCTGAGTTTGGATTCAGGAAGGATCCCTGAGCTCAGATTCAGGAAGGATCCCTGGGTTTGGATTTGGCAGGATCCCTGAGCTTGGATTCAGGAAGGATCCCCAGGTTTGGATTCAGGAAGGATCCCCAGGTTTGGATTCAGGAAGGATCCCTGAGCTTGGATTTGGCAGGATCCCCAAGCTCATCTCCAGGGCGGATCCCCGGGCTCTCCCACAGCAGCCCCGGGGCACAAAGGGGATTTTGCCATCCCCACCCAGTGAGAGCTGGCCCAGATTCGGGGTCCCCCCGCCCCAGGTGCCCACCTGCAGCTTCTTGAGCTGCTGCAGCTGGTTGCGGAGGTCGCTGGCGTTCTGCTGCAGGTCGTGCAGGTGCAGCTGCATGTGCAGGCGGGTGACGGCCGTGGGCTGCCCCGCCGGGGTGCTGGTGGCCGAGGGCGGGGGCGGCGCGGGCACCGGGGTGCCCATGCCACTGCGGCTGGTGGCTGGGGGGGCAAGCAGGGGCTGCTGAGGGGTGGCACCGCCCCAGGACAGGTTTGGTGCCCCTCTCTTTTCTTTCCCCACCCGATCCTTCAGCTCTGGTGGTCTCCAAAGTTCCCCCCCCAGGCTGAGCCCTCCCTGCCTCCTCGGGGGCCGCCCCAGAGCAGCACGGGGGGGTCCCGCTGGTTGCCAGTGATGCCGTAGGATTTCAGCGTTTTTATTTTCCAGATGCTGCACTGCTTTAGGGAATAACTCGGAAACTCCATGGCCTGTCAGCTGCTGCTCTCCTGTTTTCCTCAGACAAGCAACTCCTCTCCAGGCCTGTCACTCAAGGACACCTCACTACCTCAAGCCCCAAAAATGATTAAAAAAGTGATTTGGGGTTGGGGAACCAAACTGGGAGTAAATTGCTTCATTACCTGAATCTGTAATTGGAGGATTAACCCAAATTACATCCATTAATATCAATTAATTGATATGTAAATAGACCAAGCTTATAATGGTCTGAAAATCTCGTGACCATCACCCATTTTGGGCGTAGCCCCTTGGGGAGGCTTGGTCTGCCCTGAACGTACCTGGAGGCCCTTCATTAAATAGATTAACTTTCATTCCCTTAATTCTGGTTTTAGGCAAGCCTGAGAAGGGCATCACCAGCACCTGGGGGGCTGCAGAGCCCACCCTGGGCACCCGCGGGGGTCCTGCGGGGCCGGGGGTCACTCACACGCTGACGGGGGGGTCCCGCCGTTGGTGGCTTCTGTCTTCTCGCTGAAACCAAAGAGAGGAGGGGGCTGAGAGTGGGCGGGGCTGGTGTCCCCCGGGAGGGGGACAGACCCCCCGGAGGGACATCCAACCCTGGGGTCCCAGAGCTGCCCTCACCTGGGGGTCTCGGCCTCGGAGCCGCGGAGCAGCGCGCTCTGCACCAGCCCCGTCAGGCTGGCGATCTGCTTCTCCATGGCCTCCATCCGCTCCCTGCGCCGGGACAGGGACAGGGACAGGGACAGGGATGGGGACAGGGATGGGGACAGGGATGGGGACAGGGACAGGGATGGGGACAGGGACAGGGACGGGTCAGGGACAGGGACAGGGACAGGGACGGGTCAGGGACAGGGACGGGACAGGGACAGGGACAGGGACAGGGACAGGGATGGGGACAGGGATGGGTCAGGGAAGGGTCAGGGACAGGGACAGGGACGGGGACAGGGACAGGGGCAGGGACAGGGACAGGGGCAGGGACAGGGACAGGGACAGGGACGGGACAGGGACAGGGATGGGTCAGGGACAGGGACAGGGATGGGACAGGGACAGGGATGGGACAGGGACAGGGACAGGGATGGGTCAGGGACAGGGACAGGGACAGGGACAGGGACGGGTCAGAGACAGGGACAGGGACGGGACAGGGACAGGGACAGGGACAGGGACGGGTCAGGGACAGGGACAGGTCAGGGACAGGGACGGGGACGGGGACGGGACAGGGACGGGGACAGGGACAGGGACAGGGACGGGTCAGGGGCTGCCTCTGCCACTGCGGCCACCCCCGGCTGCGCCTGGCCCGGCTCGCAGCCTGTCCCTGGGGACACGGCTGACCCACCAGGCATCCCAAATCCAAAGGCAATGGCAAACCTGGAGCAGCCCAGGTGCAAACACAAATCCAGGAAATCCTGGAATATCCCAGGTGCAAACACAAGTCCAGGACAACCTGGAATATCCCAGGTGCAAACACAAATCCAGGAAATCCTGGAATATCCCAGGTGCAAACACAAATCCAGGAAAACCTGGAATATCCCAGGTGCAAACACAAATCCAGGAAATCCTGGAGCAGCCCAGGCCCAAACACAAAACCAGGACAACCTGGAGCAGCCCAGGCCCAAACACAGATCCAGGACAACCTGGAATATCCCAGGTGCAAACACAAATCCAGGAAATCCTGGAGCAGCCCAGGCCCAAACACAAAACCAGGACAACCTGGAGCAGCCCAGGCCCAAACACAGATCCAGGACAACCTGGAATATCCCAGGTGCAAACACAAATCCAGGAAAACCTGGAGCATGCCAGGCACAAACACAGATCCAGGACAACCTGGAGCAGCCCAGGTGCAAGCACACCACCTCTCCTCACCTGGTCTCCGTGTCCTTGGCGGGCGCGGGCGATCCGAAGGCCGAGAGCGGCCGCTCTGCGGGGCCGGGGAACAGCTCGGGGGGCCCGGAGGAGCTGGGGTTGCGCGTTTTGCCCACGGGGCTGTCCATGAAGACGGAGGAGCAGGAATCCTTGCGGAAGGACTGGCGGACGGGCGAGGAGCGGCTGGGCGGGCCCGAGTAGGGGCTGTGCGGGCTCTGCCCGGGCTCCACCATCTTCTGGGGGGACGAGGGCGGCATGCGGAAGCCCAGCCCCGGGCCGTACGTGTCGCTGTAGATGGGCGCGTTGGGCTTGTACAAACTGTCCTCCAGCTCCGTCTGCAGCGCGGCCGCCGAGTAGGTGCTGAGCGAGCGCACCGAGCCCCGCTTGTAGAGCCCCCCCGAGTAGCCAAAGGGGTCCCCCATGCCCGCCAGCGACTGCGTGGAGGTGATGCTGAGCCGGCCCTCGTGCACCATCCCGTAGGGATCGGCGTAGAGCCCCTCGTTCTTCACCAGCACCACGTTCTTGCCCGCCAGGTCCTCGTCCGGCTTGACGTCGCGGCGCTCCAGGATGGCGCTGGGGCTGGGGGACACGCCCGGGGCGGGGGGCAGGCTGGACAGGCGCTCGCCGTGGTGCACGGGGCTGCCGGCGTAGGAGGGCGGGCGGCCGCCGCTGTAGGACATGCGGGAGCGCGACGGCGACGAGGACTGCAGCACGGGCGGGGGCGAGCCCGAGGCCAGGTGCGAGGCTGGGGGGATGTTGTTGAGCCGGCGGGTGGGAGAGGATTCCCGGGAGGTGTAGACCATGTCCCGCTGCGGAATGGGGCGGGGGTCAGCGCTGGGGGAGCCCTGCCCTGCCGGCCCTCCGGCCCAGCAAGGAGCAGCAGCTCTGGCAAACCCTCGGCAAATCCTTCCCTTGGAACACAAACCCTGAGAGGAAGCCCTGAGGGGGCTGGGGGTGCCCAGCCTGCAGAAAAGGAGACCCAGGGGTGCCCTCACCACTCTCACTGCTCCTGAAAGGTGCCAGGGCCCGGCTGGGGCTGGGCTCTGTCTGCAGCAGCACTGACAGAACCAGAGCTCACAGCCTGGAGCTGCACCAAGGGAAATACAGGTTGGATATTGGGATAAAGTTCTGGAATGTTCTGCCTGGGGAGGTGGTGGAGTCCCCATCCCTGGGGGTGTTGAACAAAGCCTGGATTGGCTCTGGGTGCCAGGGTTTGGTTGAGGTGTTGGGGCAGGGCTGGACTCAATGATCCTGGAGGTCTCTGACAACCCGGTAATTCTGTGATTCTGTGATCCTGTGATCCTGTGATTCTGTGATTCCCAGCCAGCAGTGGCCTGATTTATCCTGATGATTTGTCCTGCTGATTTACCCTGACCAATTATCCCCATTATTTAATTCCCTACAAACCACATTTACACCCCACTGCCATCCCCCCCCCAGCGCTGGCAGGATGGATCCCAGCCACACACAGTTCCCAATTCCCAATCTCTGCCGCTTTCTCTCCCCTCTGCTCCCGCTCCACCTGGCCCTGCCACCCCACCGGGCTGCCCCGTGTCCCCTGCTGGGCTGTCCCGTGTCCCCCGCCGGGCTGTCCCGTGTCCCCCGCCACCCCGCCGGGCTGTCCCGTGTCCCCTGCCGGGCTGTCCCGTGTCCCCCGCCGGGCTGTCCCGTGTCCCCCGCCGGGCTGTCCCGTGTCCCCCGCCACCCCGCCGGGCTGTCCCGTGTCCCCTGCCGGGCTGTCCCGTGTCCCCTGCCGGGCTGTCCCGTGTCCCCTGCCACCCCGCCGGGCTGCCCCGTGTCCCCTCTCACCCTCAGGTCGCCGTTGGTGATGTGTGAGGCTGGGAAGGAGGCGTAGAGCGGCTCTTTCCGGTAGATTTTAATGATGCTTCTGTCCTGGATGTCTCTGGAAGCAGAGGCAGAGCCTGAGCACCTGCACAGACCCCAGACCCCCAGCACTGCACCCACCACCCCCTTTTTTCCTTCATCCCTGCCCTGGGCTGTAAGACAAGAGTGTGTTCTATTATCTGATAGAGGTGGGGCAGTTTTGTTCTGTTCTTTGGGTAGTTTTGTTCTGTTCTTGGGGCAGTTTTGTTCTGTTCTTTGGGCAGTTTTGTTCTGTTCTTGGGGCAGTTCTGTTCTGTTCTTTGGGCAGTTCTGTTCTGTCAGTTGGGCAGTTCTGTTCTGTTCTTTGGGCAGTTTTGTTCTGTTCTTGGGGCAGTTTTCTTTATCTCTCCCACAGCCAATCCTCCCTCCAGGAGATATCTTCTCTTAATGGGCCATTAATTATTAATTATCTTCTGTTCACGACAGTGTCCCTGCAGGGCTGATCAAATTCCACCATCCCAGGGGAGATGCTCCGCCCAGGGGAGGAGCCAAGCATTCCTACCTGGATCCAATCTGAGGTGCTGGGAACAGCCCAGCAGCCTCTGCCCACTGGGATGGGACTGTGCCACCACCCTGGGATGGGACTGTGCCACCGCCCTGGGATGGGGCTGTGCCACCACCCTGAGCCCCCCTGGGATGGGACTGTGCCACCACCCTGGGATGGGACTGTGCCACCACCCTGAGCCCCCTGGGATGGGACTGTGCCACCACCCTGAGCCCCCTGGGATGGGACTGTGCCACCACCCTGAGCCCCCTGGGATGGGACTGTGCCACCACCCTGGGATGGGACTGTGCCACCACCCTGAGCCCCCTGGGATGGGACTGTGCCACCACCCTGAGCCCCCCTGGGATGGGACTGTGCCACCACCCTGAGCCCCCCTGGGATGGGACTGTGCCACCACCCTGACCCACAGCGTGCCAGGGCCTGCTCTCACTCTGGCAGTGGTTTGTTTTGTTTGTACTGTTGCATTTGTATTTTAATTTTCCTATTTAAGAACTGTTATTCCTATATCTTTGCCTGAGAGCCTTTTAATTTCAAATTCATAATAATCCAGAGGGGGGGTTTGCATTTTTGCATTTCAAGGACAGAGGAAAGCTCCTGCCTTCCTTAGCAGACACCTGACTGCTCAAACCAAGACAATTTTTGATTTTCCTGTTAAAGAACTGTTATTCCTATTCCCATATCTTTGTCTGAGAACATTTTAATTTTCAAAGAACAATAATCAGAAGGGAGGGGTTTTACATTTTCCATTTAAGGGGAACTCCTGCCTTCCTTAGCAGACACCTGACTGCTCAAACCAAGACAATCCCACAGGTTTCCTGCTTTGCCAGGGGTTTAAAGGACAGGAGGCCAGCCCGGGTGGGCCTTGACCCCCCCGCTCACCGGACATCCTCCAGCTCGTAGAAGACGTTCCGGGACTCGTCCTTGATGAGGATGGCGGTGTTGGGCGACTTGAGCATGCCCATGGTGAGCTTCTGGGGGAACATGTGCACGATGAGGGCGTGCAGCGTGTCCATGCTGCTGATCTCGTGCGTGATGTGCACGCGCCGCGTCTCGTCCCCAAACTGCAGGAACAGCACCCCTGGGGCACAGGGGGCACGCCCGAGTCAGCTCTGAGCCTGCCCTTCTCCACCGAGCTCTTGCCAGCCAAAAAAGGGGCTGGGGGAGCTCTGGCCACCCAGCAGTGCCCTGGTGAAGGTGGAAGGGTCCAGGGCACCCAAATAAAATGTTTGGGGGCTGTCTGGTCACCCAGCAGTGCCCTGGTGAAGGTGGAAGGCTCTGGGGTAACCAAAAAAAGGGGATGGGGGAGCTCTGGCCACCCAGCAGTGCCCTGGTGAAGGTGTCAGCCTCTGGGGCACCCAAATAAAATGTTTGGGGGGTGTCTGGTCACCCAGCAGTGCCCTGGTGAAGGTGGAAGGCTCTGGGGCAACCAAAAAAAGGGGATGGGCAAGCTCTGGTCACCCAACCTCACCGTGCTGAAGGTGGAAGGCTTGGGAGACCCCATAAAAATGGGCTGGGGGAGCTCTGGCCACCCAGCAGTGCCCTGGTGAAGGCAGAAGGCTCTGGGGTAACCAAATAAAATGTTTGGGGGGTGTCTGGCCACCCAGGAGTGCCCTGGTGAAGGTGGCAGCCTCTGGGGCAACCAAAAAAAGGGATGGGGAATGTTTGGCCACCCAGCCTTGCCCTGGCGAGGGGAGGTGTTCCTAGAGGGCTCTGGGGCACCCAAAAAAATGGGATGGGGAACTTCTGGCCAAGCAACCCCACCCTGCTGAAGGTGGAAGGCTTGGGAGCACCCATAAAAGGGGCTGGGAGATCTTGAACCGGTGAGAGCGCAGCTTGGTCTGGAATTTTGGGTGATGGAGCCCAACCCCGCCCCCAAAGGGAGATTTTGGGCACCTGGGGTACCTGGGGAGCGCAGCTTGGTCTGGAATTTTGGGTGATGGAGCCCAACCCCGCCCCCAAAAGGAGATTTTGGGGCCCCGGGGTACCTGGGGAGCGCAGCTTGGTCTGGCTGGCCGAGCGGGACAGGGGCAGGCTCTGCCGGAACCGGTTCATCCTGTTGAAGGCCAGCGGCAGCTCCGCCTCCGACATGGTCTCCAGGGACTCGGCCGAGGCGAAGGAGAGCTTGGCTTGGTCGGCCAGGCCAGGCTGGGAGCCCTGGGAGTGCCGGGAGCTCCTGGTCTGCAACGGGACAGGGGACAGGGACAGGTCGGGGGACAGCCCTGGTGAGGCTGGTCCCGCCTTTCCTCGGGAAAGAAATCAACAAAGAAACAAAGAAATCAACATGAAATGATAACAGCCATCATTTCCTCGGGAACGCGGGGCCGGGATGGAGAGGCTGGCGTGGGTGGTGGGATCGCGGGATGGCCTGGGATGGGAGACACAAGGTCAGCGAGTGCAGCCCCTGGGACACCCCCAGAAATCCCCCCTGTGCCCGAGGGTGGGGCTGGGCCGCACCCGGGGGCTCCATCCCAATCCAGGGGGCTCCATCCCCATCCAAGGGGGCTCCATCCTCATCCAGGGGGCTCCATCCCACATCCAGGGGGGCTCCATCCCCATCCAGGGGGGCTCCATCCCCATCCAGGGGGGCTCCATCCCCATCCAGGGGGCTCCATCCTCATCCAGGGGGCTCCATCCCACATCCAGGGATGCTCTATCCCAAATCCAGGGATGCTCCATCCCAAATCCAGGATCTCCATCCCAAATCCAGGGATGCTCCATCCCACATCCAGGGATGCTCCATCCCAAATCCAGGATCTCCATCCCACATCCAGGGGCTCTATCCCACATCCAGGGATGCTCCATCCCCATCCAGGGATGCTCCATCCCAAATCCAGGATCTCCATCCCCATCCAGGGATGCTCCATCCCATATCCAGGGGGGCTCCATCCCCATCCAGGATCTCCATCCCACATCCAGGGATGCTCCATCCCACATCCAGGGATGCTCCATCCTCATCCAGGGATGCTCCATCCCCATCCAGGGGGCTCCATCCCAAATCCAGGGATGCTCCATCCCAAATCCAGGATCTCCATACCAAATCCAGGGATGCTCCATCCCAAATCCAGGATCTCCATCCCCATCCAGGGGGGCTCCATCCCACACCCAGGGATGCTCCATCCTACGTTCCCTCCCCATCTCAGGCTGTGTCGTGTTTCACCCCCAGCTCCACCTCCTGCTCCCAGCACAGACCCCATTCCCAATCCCATCCCAAACCTTCCCAGCTCCAGCCCGGTGCCTCCGGGCTCCCACACCGGCAAACCCCTGGGATTTAACCCCGCAGGAAGGAGCCAGAACGACCTCGGCTGCTCCCGGAGGTTACACGCCCACTGATCCACTCCCGGGAGCCCTCAAGGCCCGGATCCTTCTGGAAGCAAAGCGCTGGGAAGGTTTATGGCTCTGGATTTCATTTTCCAGCAGCCCCATCTCACAGGAGCGTGCTGCCAGAAAGTTTGCACCGCAGACATGGAAAAGGTGGATTTTCCAATATCCCTGATATCCCCAAATATCCACAAATGTCCCCAAATGTCCTCAAATATCCACAAATACCCAAAAATATCCACAAATGTCCACAAATACTCAAAATATCCACAAATATCCACAAATACCCAA
The DNA here is from genome assembly GCF_027477595.1 of Haemorhous mexicanus. NCBI lineage: Eukaryota > Metazoa > Chordata > Aves > Passeriformes > Fringillidae > Haemorhous > Haemorhous mexicanus. The sequence continues at coordinate 6,342,228 of NC_082368.1, forward strand.
AAATATCCACAAATACCCAAAAATATCCACAAATGTCCTCAAATATCCACAAATACCCCAAAATATCCACAAATACCCAAAAATATCCACAAATACCCCAAAATACCCCAAAATATCCACAAATGTCCACAAATATCCACAAATACCCAAAAATATCCACAAATACCCAAAAATACCCAAAAATATCCACAAATGTCCACAAATATCCTCAAATACCCAAAAATACTCCAAAATATCCACAAATACCCAAAAATATCCACAAATTCCCAAAAATACCCAAAAATATCCACAAATACCCAAAAACATCCACAAATATCTCCGAATTTGTGGCCGTCCCCAGCACTGCTGCCTGTTCAGAACCCCGAAAACCCAAGGCTGGATTTTCCAGACACTTGTTGAAGGCTGGCAAATCCAACAGAGGGAACGAGCAGCTCCCTGGTGTGGAAAAGGCGGTGCTGGAAAGGGACAACAGCTCTATTTTAAGACGGGGAAAAAAGGAAAAAAACCAAAGAAATCAATATGAAATGATAACAGCCATCATCGCCATTTAAATGAGACATTAATTGGAAGATTTAATTAATCCTGCGAGGCGGGGTTTGGGAGGACTTGAAATGTTCTCGCCGTAGTTAATTGCTGGAAAATTGACTGCTGGGCTGGGCTGTTGTTGCTGGAGCACAAAGAGCGCTGGCAGAGCCCCACACCCAGGAAGGGATGCGGGGATGGAGGGAAACATTCCCTGCGCGCACCCCCGGGGCCGCGGGACGCAGCTCCGGCCCCTCGCGGGGGATTTTGGGGTGGGGAAGGGGGATTTTGGGGTGGGGAAGGGGGATTTTGGGGTGGGGAAGGGGAATTTTGGGGTGGGGGAGGGGGATTTTGGGGTGGGGGAGGGGGATTTTGGGGCTCCCCCTCAAGGCTGTGGTTTCTGGGCACCCTGCTCTGGGTTTGGGGCGGTGCTGACCCCGATCCCGGCCTGGGGGGGTTCTTGGGGAGGCACAGGGATGGGGCCGGCAGCTCCTGGTGGGTGTGAGCCAGGGCTGCAGCTCTGCCTGGCTCTGCCCTCCTGGGTCCTTCCCCTGCCCCGTCCCCGTGCTCTGGGATCCCACCCTGCCCCAAACCCATCCCTGCATCCATCCCTGCATCCCTCCATCCATCCCTGCATCCCTCCATCCATCCCTTCCCCTCCCCACCCCCAAATCCCCCATCCCCGCCCCCCGGGGGTGACAGGGACATTTCCCTGTCCCAGGTGAGCCCAGCCCCCCCTGTCCCTGCCCCGTCCCCGTGCTCTGGGGTCTCACCCTGCCCCAAATCCATCCCTGAATCCATCCCTGAATCCCTCCATCCATCCCTTCCCCTCCCCACCCCCAAATCCCCCCATCCCCGCCCCCCGGGGGTGACAGGGACATTTCCCTGTCCCAGGTGAGCCCAGCCCCCCCTGTCCCTGCAGCTGCCCCGGGCACCGAAGTTCCCCGCTGTGGATAATTTATGGAATCAGTCAAACACAAAAAAACCCAACCAGGCCGGGCGAGATGGGAGCTAATGGGTTTTTAGCCCGGAAGGGACCGCTCTGCCCTGATGCTCGGCACAACGTCCCCAAGCCCCAGAGCTGTCACCGGCACCGGGGCAGAGCCAGCCCAGCCCCCCTTCCCTTCCCTTCCCGGCAGTGCCCGCGTGGGGATGGTCCCGGGGAAATCCCGATCCCAAAAACCCCTCCGGAGGAGGAAATGGGGAAAATCCCCAATTCCAGCAGGGCCAGGAGGATCCCCAGAGCCTCTGGGGGAGGAAATGGGGGAAAATCCCCGATTCCAGCAGGGACAGCAGCATTCCCAGAGCCTCTGGAGAAGGAAATGGGGGAAATCCCCAATTCCAGCAGGGCCAGCAGCATCCCCAGAGCCTCTGGGGGAGGAAATGGGGAAAATCCCCAATTCCAGCAGGGACAGGAGCATCCCCCTCCCCTCCCCCGTCCCCGGGAGGTTTATATAAAAACGGCGGGATGGGGAATGGAGGGTTTTTTTTAATGTCGATTTTTTTTCCCTTTTGTCTCCCCAGAGCTAAAAAAAGCCACAATTAAGGGATTGTTTGAGCTCCTAAAGAGCCCCGATCATCCCTGCGGAAGCAGCTCCGTTATCTCTGCCTGGAGACAAGGAGCTCCTCATTGCTGACCCTCCTCATCCTCATCCTCCACAGCCCTCTCCCACATTCCCGGCCCAGCTGGGAGGGCGGAATGCTCGGAGAGGAGCAGGGAAGGGTCACAGGGCCCAGCAGATTTTGGGGAAGCCGTGAAAGGAGCGGGGTCACCCCTCAGGATGGGGAAAAGCGGCGGAGCCGCTTGGATGGAGGGGGGAGAGGGGTCAGGACAGGGACAGAGGTGACAGGAGCGGCCCTGGACCTCCCAGAGGTCACTTCAAAGTGGATAGGAGGGAAAAAAGCCGAGGGAAAAATGCGTGGGGAAGGAATCCTGCCGGACGGAGCAGCTGCTCCCGTCAGCTCCCGGAGCGACCCCGCAGCCGCGGATTTCCCCCCTCCGACCCCGCCAGGGGCCTCGGCGCTGCTGCCAGCCCCACAGGCTCCCGGGGCCGTGCCCGACCCCTCCCGAGGGAAAAACGGGTCCTGCCCGACCCCTCCGTCCACCCCACACCCATCCCACATCAGGTCATGACTGGTGACAGAGACGGCAGGAGAAGCGGCTCCTTCCCCTTCTGCCAGCCCCTCGGGGACACTCAGAGCTCCAATTCCCACCCGGTCCCGAGCTCCGCACCCCGCAGACCCCAAAAGCCCCGAGACCAGCCCCAAAACAGACCTGGGATGGACAAACCCTCGCTGTCCCGGTGCCACCGGCGGCGCCTGTCCCCGAGCTCAGCCTCCCCTCCCCTCCCGTCCCCGGGAGGAGCTTCCCGGGCTGGGCTGGGCAGCTCTGGGGTGGGGGCCGCGCCCTCCAGGAGCCCCCAGACCCCCCAAAATCGCGCCCCATGGGCACCGAGGGTGCTCCGGAGCTCAGCCGGGCACGGCCCTGGTGGGGCCCGGCAGGTCCTGGCAGCTCCCTGTCCTCTGCTGCCGGTCTGCAGCTCCTCTGCGGGATGGGGGTAAAGGCGAGGGAGCCCTGAAATCCCTGGAAAACAGCTGGCACGGCCGGCAGGGCCCCGGCGCGGGTATTTACCGAGGCTCCGGCCTCCGGCTGGACACGGATCGGGATTAATCCCGGCTGATCCCCCTCTCATGGCTTAATCCCGGGGTCCCGCCCAGACCCCATCTGGTGCTGAGCCCGTGGGGTGGGGTGGGGTGGGAACTGTGGGGTGGGGTGGGAACCGTGGGGTGGAATGGGATCCATGGGGTGGGGTGGGATGGGAACTGTGGGGTGGGATGGGATCCATGGGGTGAGATGGGATCCATGGGGTGGGATGAGATGGGATGGGAACTGTGGGGTGGGATGGGATCCATGGGGTGGGATGAGATGGGATGGGAACGGTGGGGTGGGATGGGATCCATGGGATGGGATGGGATCCGTGGGGTGAGATGGGATCCATGGGGTGGGATGAGATGGGATGGGAACGGTGGGGTGGGATGGGATCCATGGGGTGGGATGGGATCCATGGGGTGGGATGGGATCCATGGGGTGGGATGGGAACTGTGGGGTGGGATGGGATCCATGGGGTAAGTTTGGATCCATGGGGTGGGATCCATGGGAGGGGCATACCCAATTGGAATAATAGAACATCCCTGACCAGAAAGCAGTATCCCTGGTGAGAAACCATCATTCCCAATTAAAATAGAGCATTTCTGACCAGAGCCCAGCATTCCAGCTGGAATGGAACATTCCTGACCGGGAACCAGCTCTGCCAACTGGGATACAGTGTCCTCAGACAGACACCGGCATCCCTGACCAAAAACCAGCATCCCTGATGAGAAACTATAATTCCCAGTTGGAACACAACATTCCTGACCAGAACCCAGCATTCCCCAGGGGAATTCAGCACCCCGAGCCTGGCCATCCCCCCCTGGTCCCAGCTGCATCCCAGTGCCCGGCCACCTGAGCCCGGCCGGCGAAACCCAACCCCTCTGCTCCGCCTCTTCCCTCCTGCACCAGCCAGGAGCCGTGGATTCCATCCGGGACGGAATTCCAACATCCCAGCTCCTGCCGCTGGAGGCCGAGGAGCCGGGAGATGCCCAGCTGAGAGGAAAAATGGGGAAAACCGGAGGGAATTTAGGCAGAAGTGGAAGAAATGAGAGGCCCGGGGTGCTCCGAGTGCATCCAAAGGGTTTTTCCAGGAGTGTCCCCCATCCAAGGGGTTGTGGCGTCTCCAGCGCCGCCCTCCCAGCCCCCTCTCCCCCCGCCCCCAAACTGAAATCGTTGCCGCTGCCGGCAGCAATAACTCATCCCACGTCTAATGCTGAACATTTTGTCAGGATTATCCCGGTTAAGGCAGAATTAATCCCGATCTCAATGTTAACAGGATTAGCCTTCAAATCGGATTAGGGTTTTTAAACCGGACCCCTTGACTAAAGGAAGGGGGGTCCCCTCGGAGTGAGCGGGACCCCCGGCCTCGGGACGGGCTCCGGGATGGGCTATTCCCAACCCCTGACCCCTTCCCCAAAAACTCCTGACACGCTGCAGGCGACAGCAGGGTGTCCCCAAAGCCACCCCTCGGTCCCTGGAGAGGGAAAGGGAAAGGGAAAGGGAAAAGGGAAAGGGAAAGGGAAAGGGAAAGGGAAAGGGAAAGGGAAAGGGAAGGGGAAAGGGGAAAGGGAAAGGGAAAGGGAAAGGGAAAGGGGAAGGGAAAGGGAAAGGGAAAGGGAAAGGGGAAAGGGAAAGGGGAAAGGGGAAGGGAAAGGGAAAGGGAAAGGGAAAGGGAAAGGGAAAGGGAAAGGGAAAGGGAAAGGGGAAAGGGAAAGGGGAAAGGGGAAGGGAAAGGGAAAGGGAAAGGGAAAGGGAAAGGGAAAGGGGAAAGGGAAAGGGGAAAGGGGAAGGGAAAGGGAAAGGGAAAGGGAAAGGGAAAGGGAAAGGGAAAGGGAAAGGGAATGAAAAAGGAAAGGAAGAAGGGGGGCTGCTCGTCCCCTCTCCCCGGTTTTCCGGCTGGCAGCAGAGGCTCGGCGTGCTGATGAATATTTAAAAGCCTGGATCCTCTTCAGCCTCATGAATATTGACGCTGCTGCTCGCCCCACACCTTCCCCAACCCCGCCCACTCCCGCCGTGCCTCAGTTTCCCCGTTCCTGCGCTGAGGATGCCTCTCCCATTCCCAGCACCCTGATGGGGTGGGCGCCACCCCCGCCAGTGGCAGCGGGGTGGGATCAGGAGACCTTCAATCGCTTTTCCAACCCAAACCATCCATAAATATCGACAGCCCCGGGATCGATGGACAACAACGGGCAGCATCTCCCGGCGATGCCGCAAAAGCAGCGAGGACCCCAGACACCGCAGCGAGGAGGTCGGAGCAGCCTGTCCCCGCTCTCCACCCGCCCCAGTCCCCGTTCCCACCGGGAGCCACCCACCCGCGCCCGGCGGCAGCGGGAGCGGCGGGATCACCGCAGCCCAGGACTCGCTGCCTGCTATTTGCTCGTCTCCTGCGAGCAAACACTCATCTCCTGCCGCTGGCTGCGGCTGGCCGAGCGCCGCCGGGCTGGGAATGGCTCCCCGCGAGGACGCGGCGCTCCCGGGGAGCCGCAGCCGCCGCGCCGAGGCCGGAGCGGGAGCGCGGCGCGGACCGAGCCGCTCCTGACTCTGCTTTTAGAGACAAACGCGTCCTTTGTGCGTCCCCCGCCGGTTTTGCCCTTCTGGATCTTTTACCCGGCTGCCTTTGATGTTCCTTTAAAGTCCCGGCTCCAAAGCAGCTCTGCCGAGCCTTTGGATCTCCCGTTCCTCCGGGAATCCGAACTCCGTCCCTCCCCTCGCATCAGCGCGGCGGGAGCCCCCGGCCCTCTCCACTGAACTTCCCCGCGGGATTTTCCCCCCTTGGATGCGGCCCTGGATGTCCCAAAAACCCCGCGAGCCTTTGGGATGGCCCCGGCCGGGATTTTCGGGCAGGGAGCGCGGGAATGAGGGGATGGAAAAGCCCGGAGAGGATTGGGATGTCCTGGAGACAGACTGGGATGTCCTGGAGAATCGGGAATCCGCCTGGGGGCTGGGGCTGGCAGCAGCGTGACAGTGGCACAGAGATGGCAGCGGCACAGAGGTGACAGTGGCACGGGGGTGGCAGATCGATGGCACGCCCCGGGGGAAGGGCCAGCGGGGCCGGCTGGGTCTGGGCAGAAATGGCAGGGATGGGGCCGGAGGGACAGGGACAGGGACAGGGACAGGGACCATGTCCCCACAGACAGCAGGGGAAAGGCCTGGGGCGACACCCTGGGACAGCAGTGCCACCAACAGCCACGAGATCGGGGACAGGGTGACACCCTGGAGCCTCTCTGCAGTGACAGCAGTGCCACCAACACCTCGAGATCAGCCTGGGGACAGGGTGACACCAGCAGTGCCACCAACACCTCGAGATCAGCCTGGGGACAGGGTGACACCAGCAGTGCCACCAACACCCCCAAGACCAGCCTGGGGACAGGGTGACACCCTGGAGCCTCTCTGCACTGCCACCAACACCCCGAAGATCTGTGACAAACGCAAATTCCCTTCCCCAAATTCCACGCCCGAGCAGCCCCAGATCGCAGCCGCCACCTGTCCCCAAGCAGGTGGGGACACCAGGGCGGGAGCAGCAGCCACGTGTGCCATTCCTGGCTGTCCCTGGGACCCCAGCACGGCCCTCCCCTGTCCCCCCCCCCCCCGCAGCCCCCTCCTCAGTGCCACCCCTGCCCCCCAGAGCCGCGGGGGGACACAGCCGGGACCCTAAAGGGCCGCGAAATTCTAATTTTGGGGTGAAATCCTAATTTTGGGGTGAAATCCTAATTTTGGGGCGGGGGAGGCTGCAGGCCACGCCTGGAGCCCCCGGGGACACAGGCGGTGGCCCCAGGGAAGCCAGCGGCAGCTGCTGGTGACACCGAGCCAGCCCCAGCTGCCTCCTGCCCCACTTGGCAGCGGGGCCAGGGCTGGGATTTATCCCCCAGAACATTCCCAGCAGGGAAGATGCTCCCCTTGCAAAGTTTGGGTGGGAAAATATGGGATTAGAGAAAATCCAGCCCTGTGGAACCCTGAGGGGCCAGGGGACTCCTAAAGTCCAGATTTGTTTTGTTTCTTTGCCACAAAAAAATCTGTAAAATATTTAAAACGTGAGGATTTCGCGCCTTCCCTCCCCTGGCAGCGCCGGGAGTGCCCCGTGGGAGCCGGGGCCGGCCGAACCCCCCGGAGCCGCGGCACCACCCCTGCTTCGCGCCGGGAGTGAGAACTCGGGACAAACGTTCGCATCCCGCATTTCCCGGCCCCACATTCCCGGGGTTTGGGGTTTTTTATCACGGGAAGAGCGAATCCACCGGGACAAGGCTCCAAGGTCACCCGGCAAGCGGCGACCTTGAGGGGCAGCCAGGGAGTCCCTGGCGAGGAGGAGGAGGAGGAGGAGGAGGAGGAGGAGGAGGAGGCTGGAAACCAAGCTAGCCCTGTACCCCTGCTGGGAGCAGCCACTCCCAGCTTCCGATCCCATCCAGAACCGGCCTTTTCCCACCCTTTTCCCACCCTTTTCCCGTCCTTTTCCCACCCTTTTCCCGTCCTTTTCCCTGAATCCTGTCTCGGAAATCCTCCCGAGCCCCAGGATTTGGCCGCGGGGAGCGCTCAGGACGAGGCCTCACAGAACAACTCTCGGCTCACCCGCACCCACAGTTCCCCCCCAGCACCTTCAGCTCCGGCTGAGCTCAGGAATCCTCGTCCAAACAATCCCACCCGGGCTCCCACCCCCTCCAGAGCCACGGCCAGGCACATGCACCTCCGAGAGAAAGCAGGAAAAATCCGAAATACTGACCTTAAAGCTCCAGTAGTTGGGTTGCTATCAACAAGGAAGAGATAAAACAGAAGAACACACACACACACACACACAAACAAAAAAACACCATTAAGATTGTTGGTTTGACTCTCGGTTTTTCCCTTGGAGAACGGCTGAGCTCGGGCTCCAACCTGCCCGGGCTCCTGCCCCTCCCCGAGGGTCGCTGGGGGTCCGGGGAGCAAGCAGGGGGCGGGCATTGGAGCAGACTGGGGTGAAAAAGGAGGGAAAAGGGGCAGGCACAGCAGCCCAGCGCGGCTGCTGGGCTCACCGGCGCGCCCGGCCCGCCCGGCCCCGCCGCGGCGCGGGCAGCCCAGCAGCGCTCCTTTCCCGGGCCTTTCCCGGGCATTTCCCAGGCATTTCCCAGGCATTTCCCGGGCATTTCCCGGGCCTTTCCCGGGCATTTCCCGGGCCTTTCCCAGGCATTTCCCGGGCATTTCCCGGGCATTTCCCAGGCATTTCCCGGGCATTTCCCAGGCCTTTCCCGGGCCTTTCCCGGGCCTTTCCCGGGCCTTTCCCGGGCCTTTCCCGGGCATTTCCCGGGCCTTTCCCGGGCATTTCCCGGGCCTTTCCCGGGCCTTTCCCGGGCATTTCCCGGGCATTTCCCAGGCATTTACCGGGCATTTCCCGGGCATTTCCCGGGCATTTCCCGGGCCTTTTCCAGGCATTTCCCAGGCCTTTCCCAGGCCTTTTCCAGGCATTTCCCAGGCCTTTCCCAGGCCTTTTCCAGGCATTTCCCAGGCATTTCCCGGGCCTTTTCCAGCCCCTCCCCGCGCTGGTGCCACCGCTGTCACAGCCATGTGCCACCGCCGGCGACAGGAGCTGGCACCGCTCCCCAGCTCCCCTTCCGGGGTGGGGTGGGATAATGGGATGGGATGGGATGGGATGGGATGGGATGGGATGGGATGGGATGGGATAATGGGATGGGATAATGGGATGGGATGGGATGGGATGGGATGGGATGGGATGGGATGGGATGGGATGGGATGGGATGGGATGGGATGGGATGGGATGGGATGGGATGGGGTGGGATGGGATAATGGGATGGGAAAGGATGGGATGGGATAAAGGGATGGGATGGGATAAAGGGATGGGGTGGGATAAAGGGATGGGATGGGATGGGATGGGGTGGGATGGGGTGGGATAACGGGATGGGATGGGATAAAGGGATGGGATGGGATGGGAGCCCGGGGTCCCGGAGGGCGCCGGGGCAGCGGCAGCACAGCCCCCCGCGGGGCCGGGGCTGCGGGAGAGTCGGGTGGGAAGGGATTGAAAGGCGTTCCTATTCCAGGGGATCCCGATATTCCAGGCTGTTCCCAGCCCCATCCGCCCCCCCGCAGCAGGGAAGGGGGGTCCAGGGGTGAGGAGTGGATCCAGGGACAAGGAGTGGATCCAGGGACAAGGAGTGGATCCAGGGACAAGGAGTGGGATTTAGGGACAAGGAGTGGATCCAGGGACAAGGAGTGGGATTTAGGGACAAGGAGTGGATCCAGGGACAAGGAGTGGGATTTAGGGACAAGGAGTGGATCCAGGGACAAGGAGTGGGATTTAGGGACAAGGAGTGGGATTTAGGGACAAGGAGTGGATCCAGGGACAAGGAGTGGGATCAAGGTGGGATCCACCTGGCTGGAAGGAGAAATCACCCGGATAATGATGTGTCCCCTGACTTCTCCCCTCCCCACTTTTTCCCTCCCGAACTCTTTCCTTTTTCCCTCCATGACTTTTCCCTTCCCCCCTCTCCTCACCTCCCTCCCGAGGACCCTCAGTGATTTTCCCTCCCTGATATTGCTGATCCTATCTGCTGCCAGCGCCGGCTGTGGATTTCATTTATTATTTCGGGATGACAGCGTGGATTTCATTTATTATTTCTGGATGACAGTGTGGATTTCATTTATTATTTCGGGATGACTGGACAGGCTCCTCAGCGAGCCCATAAATCACAGCCAAATCCAGAAGGTTCTGGCACCGTTTGGGGTGGGCACCGTGACCTGGGGGCACAGCACCCGTCCCCACCCCAGCTCAGAGGATCCAGCTGGGAAAAACAAAGTTTTAACCCCATTTTTAACCCTCCTGTAAAAATTTAAAAGTTTAATAAAGGACAATAAGAGATAAAGACAATAAATCAAAGATTGGCGTTCAGCCAAGAGCACATTTGCTATTTTAGAAACAACCTTTATATAATTATATTTTTTAAAAACCAGTTTTTATATATTTCTTCCTATTGCATATTTATTATAATAAATATTCATAATATATTTTTAGATATAGAATAATATATAATAAATAATATGTATTTATAAAATATATATTTATATATGATATATTTATTTATTATTTATTTATATATGATATATTTATTGCAATAAATAAAATAAATTAAAAATATTTCAAAATATTTTTAATATTTTTTAGCATTTAAAATGTTTTTAAATGTTTAAATATTTTTAATATTTTAAAATGTTTTAGAGTGTTTAAAAATTTTTAAATATGTTTAATATTTTAAAATGTTTTAGAGTGCTTAAAAATTTTTAAATATTTTTAATATTTTTAAATGTTTTAAAGTGTTTAAAAATTTTTAAATATTTTTAATATTTTTAAATGTTTTAGCGTGTTTAAAAATTTTTAAATATTTTTTAAATTTTAATATTTTAAAATATTCTAATATTTGCCGATATAAAAACATTCACCTACGACACCAAAAGTAGGATATTCTGACATGCATCTGTGCCTTTCCCTGGCGGCCCCGGGGGTGGCACTGCCCAGGGGACAGGGGCGCGCTGCCCGTGCCCTGCTGGCCCACCCAGGGCTGCCAATCTGGCGCGGTGGCAGTGCCAGGCGGGCAGTGCCAGCTCCGCGGGGCGCTCGGTGCCACCATCTGTCCCCGCTGGCGCTGCTGCCACCCCTGCCCGCCCCGAAGGTCCCAAATTCACAGAGGGGGCAGCCCCGGGCGGGGGGGGCTGGCACAGCCACCTCCCCCTGGTTTTATTTTCTGCATTTTTCACATTCTGTGCTGCTTTGGTGTGAGGGTCTGGGCTCATATTATGGGATGGGGAGCTCTGTGCACTGAGCAGGGAGACAAAACAATTCCTGCTCCAGCTGGGACCAAGGACAAATGATCCAAATCTCAGCCCAGGAGCACAAACCCCGTGGGCTGGAGAGAGAGAAACAAGCAGGGTGGGAGTGCCTGGGCTAAAGCTGGGCTGGGACAGTGACCTGCAAGGTGCAAACGGAGCAGAGCTGATCCAGGGAGAGACCCCGGGCCCGGCCGTGCATTTTGGGGCCATTTTGGGTCATCCTGGGATCATTTTGGGGCCATTTTGGGTCATCTTGGCACCATTTGGGCTCACCTGGGGGGCAGCCCTGGCTGGGCTCTGGTGCTGCCCCAGGTGCATCCACTGAGAGATGCTTTAATAAATCCCTGCTTTATCTGCAACTCTGGCCTCAGCTCCAGCCCAGCCTTCCCAAGGCCTCACCCCCAGCCCCCCAAACCCGGGGACAGCCCCAGGGCAGTGTCCAGGTCCCTGCGATGCCTTGGGAAGGCTGAGCTGGAACAGAGGCTGGAGGAATTACAGATAAAGCAGGGATTTATTAAAGGATCTCTCCATGGATCCACCTGGGGCAGCACCAGAGCCCAGCCAGGGCTGCACCCAAGGTGGACCAAAACGGTCACAAAATGAACTCAAAATGAACCCAGGATGACCCAAAATGGCCCCAAAATGCGCGGCCGGGCCCGGGGTCTCTCCCGGGATCAGCTCTGCTCCGTTTGCCCCTTCCAGGTCACTGTCCCATCCCAGCTTTGGCCCACCCAGTCCCACCCTTGTTTTTCTCTCTCCAGCCCGCGGGGTTTGTGCTCCTGGGCTGGGATTTGGCTCATTTGTCCTCGGTGCCCAGCTGGAGCAGGAATTGTTTCGTCTCCCTGCTCTGTGAACAAACACAGAGACGAAACAGCTCCTGCTCCCCATCCCATAGCCCCGAGCCCAGACCCACACACGAAAGCAGCGCAGACCCCAAAACCACAAAACCTCAAACGGAGGCACCACCTGCCAGCCCCTCCCCGGCTGGATTTGCCCGGAGAGGAGCGGAGGGGCGGGGGCCGAGCCGGAATTAACATTTCGCTGGCTCTTCAGAAGCATCAAAGGGAGATAATGGGCCGGGAGAGGATTGGGAGCGACAGCCGCGTTCCGAGCCATAAAGCAGGCGGCTCCTCGCAGCAGCAGCCCTGCGAAAGGTGCGGGGAATTACAGAGGCTGTGATTTATAATTACAATGAGAGTCATGTCCGTGGTGCTGCCGAGCGAGGGAATAACGAGGAGCTCAGGGTCCCCAGAGCGCGGGAGGAGGGATGGACACACGCAGGAGAGCAGGGCTGGAGTGATGCAATCGCGGATATTTCGGGAGTTGAGTTTGAAAAAATTAAATAAATTAAATGCTTGTGGTTGTCCCAGGAGGAGACGGGAGGTAAATGAAATGAAATCCAAGTGAGTCAGCGCCTCGACCGAGGGGGACTTCCCCTGAACGGCAATTAAATCACAAATCTGCTGGTGATTAACGAGGCACGGCCTTGTCCCTCTCGAAAGGGCAGCAGCGGCAGCCGCCGCCCGGCACGCCGCGCTCCCGGGGAGGACAGAGGCAGCTTCATCGGCTTTTTAATTAACTCATTTCCAGGAGTTCCAGCTTCCGATCGAGTCCCCCACCCTCAGGCACCGCGTCTTGACAAACAAAAATCTCCTTGAAAAATAGCAGCCAAGTGAATTTAATCTGTTTCTGCTTATTAAAGTTTTTTTGTTGGTGGTTTTTTTTTTTGGTTTTATTTGGGTTTTGGTTTGGTGGTTTTTCTGTTTTTTTTTTTTTTTTTTGATGCTTTTCAGCGCCAGCGAAAGTGAATTTAAGTGGAAACAGCAGCATGACAAGACAGGGAGAAGAATGGAAGCAGTGACCAGACAGAGCGGGGCTGCAGATTTTGTCACCTGAGGTGTCACAATTATTGCAGACGTGACCAGGGGAGGGGACAGCAGGGACAGGATGGGATGCAGGAGGGCTGGGACTCATCCCTGTCACACCTGGGCTCCTCAGGAGGCTCCCAGAGCCCACCACGAGGTTCTGCTGCTCCTCTTTCAGGCAGAGCCTCGGGCTCCGCTGCCCCTCCACCCAGAGACGGCTCTGACGGCCATCGAGGTGACATCAGAGATGCCACCGCCGCCTGTCGCGGCGACTCAACGTCAGGACTCCCCCACAGACCCCCCAGCACAACCACACAGCTCCAGCTTTCCCCTCCAGGCCCCTCCACCTGCCCCCGCACCTCCTCCTCCCCAAGTCCACCAGCGCTAATTACAGCCCCGACCTCCGCCGCGGCCCCTGGGGACAGCGCAGGTGACACCGGAGCCCCAGCACCGCTGGCCAGGGGCGCCTTTGCCCCCGGCCCGGCTCCGGCCGCCTCCTCCGCCGGTGCGAGGCGAATCCGCAGCGCCTGCTCGGAGCAGCGCACCCGGACGTGCTGCGCCGAGAGCAGCCATGCCGGGGCTCCACACCCTCCCTCCCGCAGCAGCCCCGGCCAAGGTCAGCCCCCTCCCCGCCGCAGGTGCCCCGGGGGCCGCATTCCGCCCCCCGCGCGCCTCAGGAGGGGGGGCTCGGGTCCGCGCCCCAGAGCCCCGCAGCGGGGCCAAGGCGCCCCTGAGGCGCCAGCCCGGAGGTTTTGGGGCAGGGCAGGGCAGGGGACGCTGGCAGGAGCTGGGCAGATCAGATGGCACGGTGGCCATGGCAACGGCACGGCGTAGGTGGACCAAACACAATGGGGACGCGCAAGGTGAAGCCGGCTCCGCTCCCCGCCGCGCTCGGCACCGCGCCCACCCCCGGCAGCTCCGGGACCACCCCTCCGGTGCATCCGGCACCCCAGAGCCCGCAAAGAGGGATAAATCCTTGAGAAACGCGAAGGACGAGGAACCGGGTCCCCTCGGGGGGGTCACAGCAGCCGCGTCCCCACCGCAGGGTCCCCGAGGGGGTCGCGGCAGCGCGGGGGGGGCTGAGCACCCCCGTCCCCCGCAGAGCTGGCGGTGAGGAAGACCCCGGCAGGCAGCAGCCGCCGCTGGAGCCCGCCCTGCCCTTCCTCCGTCCCCTCGCGAGCCGCGGCTGGCGGAGCCGCAGGGACGGCGGAGCTGCAGGGCTGGGGCGCCCCCTCCCCGAAAAGCCGCCCCCGGCACGGCGGGCTCGGCACGGGCCCCGAGGTCACCGGGAAAAGGAGAGAAATTCGGGCTGGGAACAGCGGGAAACTTCAGGGCAGGGAGGGAGGGAGGGAGGGAGGGAGGGATGGAGGGAGGGATGGATGGACAGAGGGATGGATGGATGGATGGAGGGATGGACGGACGGATGGATGAACAGATGGATGGACAGAGGGACGGATGGATGGATGGACGGACGGATGGACGGATGGATGGATGGATGGATGGATGGATGGATGGATGGATGGAGGGATGGATGATGGATGGATGGATGGATGGATGGATGGATGGATGGATGGAGGGATGATGGATGGAGGGATGGATGGATGGATGGATGGATGGATGGATGGATGGATGGATGGATGGATGGTTGGACAGACAGATGGATGGACGGACGGATGGATGGACACGTTCACCCTGCCCCTGTGTGCCGGGGAGAGCAGGAACACTCGCAGCCCTTCCAGGGGGAGCGCCGGGAGGCCGGTCCTGCCAAGGGGAGCATCCCACCTCCATTTCCGGGCGGGCACCTCCTGGGCACCTCCTGCCCAACTCCCACGAACTCATTCTGCCCCCCGGGGCTGTCATCGCTGTCCCCAGCCTGGTTTTTACCCACTTCCCGGGTAAAAGGCCACTTCCATAAAAAACCCCAAACGAGGAGAAGTGGGGTGCCCCGCGGAGTTCAGCCTGACTCCAGAGCCCCCTTCCCAGCCAGCCCTGCCGGAAGGAGCCGGGAATGGCTGGCGGGGGGGAAGGAGGGAATCGATAGCGCCGGCTCCGGCTGCAGTCCCAGGGACACGCACACAGCGCTCGTGTTACTCCCGGCAGCCGCGCTCCACCATTTCAGCGCTTCCCAGCGCCTCCCGTCACTCTCCACCTCTGGAGACCAAGACGACACCGCGGGAAGAGCCCCGAGGGACCCCGCGTCCCCTCTGCCACCGCGCTGCCGCCTCGGCCGGCGCTCCCCGTCCCCACCGCGCGCCCCGCTGCCCCCAAACCTGCCCGCGTCCAAACCCAGCCCAAGCGGGCACCGGGCGGTGCCAGGGCCGTGTGCCGCCTCCTGGGGGGTTTGGAGCGGAGGTCGAACCTTTCCTGCCTCCGCAGGGCTCCGCTCTGGGCGCAGCCCGCGGGAAGGACGCTGGGCCAGGTGAGCTGCAGGCGACAGGAGCGCCCGCGGGGCGCGGGGACGCTGCGTGCCCCGGCCGCCATCTGCCCCTCTCCGCTGCCCGAGGGGCGCACAGGGAATCGGTGTCCCCTCCCGGGGCAGGGGGACACAGGTGACAAGGTGGAGCGGCCCTGGGACAGCGGGGGATGCGCAGGAGGGCGGCACGGGCACCGCCAGGGCTTTGCACGACCCCCCCCCCCCCGTGCACCACGAGGGGACAAGGGGAGCCCCCCCGGCTGCGGCACCGAAGGGCAGCGCAGGGACGATGGCAGCCACGAAGTGCCACCCCCTCCCCGCCGCGACACCGGGGACGGGGGGGGACCCCCGGGATGGGGGAGAGGGGGAGGCTGAAGGGAAGGGGGGCTGGAGGGAAGGGGGGCTGGGGAAGGGGGGAGCCTGGGGAAGAGGGGGGCTAAAGGAAAGGGGACAGTGGAGGGGCAGCCCCCGGTCTGGGGCCGGGGTAAGGACACCCGGCTGCTGCCGGGAACCGGGAGCTCGGGGTGGGAATTTTGGGGAGGGGGACACTGCGGTGGGTAGGAGCGACAGCAGGACAGCTGGGCAGGGGAGATCGGCGGGGAAACCGCAGCAGCGAGCGGCGGACACCGGCTCCGTCACCGCCCGCAGGGATGTGCCCCGCTCCATCCCGCGCCATCCCGCGCGTTCCCGCCCGGTACCTGCGGCAGGTGAGCGCTGCGGGTCGGGATCCGCAGCGCCGCTCGGCCCCGCTCGGCTCGGCCCCGCTCGGCTCGGCCGCTCTCGGCTCGGCTCGGCCCCGCTCGGCTCGGCCCCGCTCGGCCCCGCTCGGCTCGGCTCGGCCCCGCTCGGCCCCGCTCGGCTCGGCCCCGCTCGGCCCCGCTCGGCTCCCACCGCCCCTCCCGCCGCCGGGCCCGCCCCGCCCCGCCCGCGGCGCCGTCACCATGGCAACCGCGGCTCCGCCCCGTCCCCGCGACGCCGGCAGGGGGCGCTGAGAGCGCGGGGGGCGGGGCCTGCGGGGTCACGTGAGGGAATAACGGGGAAATAACGGGGAATAACGGGAAATAATAACGGGAAATAAAGGGGAAATAACGGGAAATAACGGGGAATAATAACGGGGAATAATGGGGAAATAATGGGGAAATAATGGGGAATAATAACGGGGAATAATGGGGAAATAAAGGGAAATAATAACGGGAAATAATAACGGGGAAATAACGGGGAAATAACGGGGAAATAACGGGAAATAATAACGGGGAATAACGGGGAAATAATGGGAAATAACGGGAAATAATAACGGGAAATAAAGGGGAAATAACGGGAAATAACGGGGAATAATAACGGGGAATAATGGGGAAATAACGGGGAGATAATGGGGAATAATAACGGGGAATAATGGGGAAATAACGGGGAATAACGGGCCCCCTGTGCCCGCTGCCCGCTGTGCCCACTGCCCCCTGTGCCCGGTGTTCCCTGTGCCCGGTGCCCCTGTACCCGGTGTTCCCTGTGCCCGGTGCCCCCTGTTCCCCTCTGCCCCCTGTGCCCGCTGCCACCCGTGTCCCCTGCACGGCCCTTGCAGCCCAGAGCCGACGGCGCCACCAGGAAACGCAGAGGATTCCCAGGAGCAGCAGATTTTTGCCAGGCTGGAAGGGATGTTGACATTTATGGAATGTCCCTGCTCACCTCTGATATTCCAAACTCCCTCAAATGTCTTTTTTTTTTTTTTTTCCTTTTCTTCCTTTTTAATTTTTGTTTGTTCGTTTTTCTCTCTCTCTCTTTTTTTTTTTTTTTTTTTTTTTTTTTTTTTTTTTTTAATTCAAATAAAACAGCAAAGCCTGGGACTCTGAAATCCCTTCCAGGCTCCTCTGGAATATCAAAGTGAGTTTCAAACATTCCAGGCAGGGCTGGATCCCAATGTCATTTACAGGCTGGCACCTGAGCTTCCCAGGATTTCTGGATTCCTGTTATTATTTACTGCCTGCCAGGGAAATGAAGGAAAAGAAGGGGGAAAAGGAAAAAAAATAGGGTTTGGTAGGATTTTGGGGTGTTTGGGTAGGGAATGAGCAGCAACCAAGCCCAAAATTCACTTGGGTTTGGGAATAAAGGAGATAATTCCCAAATCCAGATCATTCCTTCACCTATAAAAATCCTCAGCAGCTTATCAGACCTGAGCCAACCCCAGCTGGATTTTTTCCCTGTTTTTTTTTAGAGCTGCTGCTTATTTTAAGAAAGGAAAGTCTTTAAATCCCTGTAATAATAGGAAAAAATCCCATTTATTTACCGGGAAGCAGCGCTCCGTGCCTGGAGATGGCCCAAATATGGATTGTGACAGCAAAGCCGCCGTCAATTATTGTCCCCTCACCAGAGTTTGGGGGTTTGGAGGCATCTGGGGGGCAGCAGCTCCGATGGCACCGGTTTTCCTGGCAAAGCTGGATTTCCTTCCAGCGTGCCAGATCTGGGAACTTTGGAATGTTGAGACCTTTGTCCCCTGGGGATTTTTGGGATGATTCGAGGGTTCCTGCTGGGGGTGCTCCGGGTTCTGCTGCCCAGGGGGAGGTGGGGATTCATTGCTGCCACATCGGTGTCACCGGGGTGTCACCAGAGCCAAACGAGGGGCTTGGGGTCCCCAGCACACCCCAAAACAGGACAGGAACCCCCAAAGGCCACCAGATGTCACCTGCCCCGAGGGCCAGCCAGGGGACAGACAACCGAAGGACATTGTGGGCACACGGCACCGACCCCAAGGGGTTTGGGGACCCCAGCACACCCCAAAACAGGACAGGAACCCCCAAAGGCCACCAGATGTCACCTGCCCCGAGGGCCAGCCAGGGGACAGACAACCGAAGGACATTGTGGGCACACGGCACCGACCCCAAGGGGTTTGGGGTCCCCAGCACACCCCAAAACAGGGTCAGACCCCCCTCCCAAACAGTCCAGCCCCAGGGCTCTGCTGCGCTCAGCAAAGGCCACCAAGGGGGGATTCTGCTCCCCACCAAAGGGGGATTCTGCTCCCCACCAAAGGGGGATTCTGCTCCCCACCACAGGGGGATTCTGCTCCCCACCAAAGGGGGATTCTGCTCCCCAAACCTGGGGGATTCTGCTCCCCACCAAAGGGGGATTCTGCTCCTCACCAAAGGGGGATTCTGCTCCCCACCTAAGGGGGATTCTGCTCCTCAAACCTGGGGGATTCTGCTCCCCACCAAAGGGGGATTCTGCTCCCCAAACCTGGGGGATTCTGCTCCCCACCAAAGGGGGATTCTGCTCCTCACCAAAGGGGGATTCTGCTCCCCACCAAAGGGGGGATTCTGCTCCCCACCAAAGGGGGATTCTGCTCCCCACCAAAGGGGGGATTCTGCTCCCCACCAAAGGGGGATTCTGCTCCTCAAACCTGGGGGATTCTGCTCCCCACCAAAGGGGGATTCTGCTCCCCACCAAAGGGGGATTCTGCTCCTCACCAAAGGGGGATTCTGCTCCTCACCAAAGGGGGATTCTGCTCCCCACCAAAGGGGGATTCTGCTCCTCACCAAAGGGGGATTCTGCTCCCCACCAAAGGGGGGATTCTGCTCCCCACCAAAGGGGGATTCTGCTCCTCAAACCTGGGGGATTCTGCTCCCCACCAAAGGGGGATTCTGCTCCCCACCAAAGGGGGATTCTGCTCCCCAAACCTGGGGGATTCTGCTCCTCACCAAAGGGGGATTCTGCTCCCCACCAAAGGGGGATTCTGCTCCCCAAACCTGGGGGATTCTGCTCCCCACCAAAGGGGGATTCTGCTCCTCACCAAAGGGGGATTCTGCTCCCCACCAAAGGGGGGATTCTGCTCCCCACCAAAGGGGGATTCTGCTCCTCAAACCTGGGGGATCCTGCTCCCCAAACCTGGGGGATTCTGCTCCCCACCAAAGGGGGATTCTGCTCCCCACCAAAGGGGGGATTCTGCTCCCCACCAAAGGGGGATTCTGCTCCCCACCAAAGGGGGATTCTGCTCCTCACCAAAGGGGGATTCTGCTCCCCACCAAAGGGGGATTCTGCTCCCCAAACCTGGGGGATTCTGCTCCTCACCAAAGGGGGATTCTGCTCCTCAAACCTGGGGGATTCTGCTCCCCACCAAAGGGGGATTCTGCTCCCCAAACCTGGGGGATTCTGCTCCCCACCAAAGGGGGATTCTGCTCCCCACCAAAGGGGGATTCTGCTTCTCAAACCTGGGGGATTCTGCTCCCAACATCTGGGGGATTCTTCCCTCAGGGTTGGGGAATTCTCTCCCTCACACCTGAAAGATTCCCTTCCTCACACCTGGAATATTCTCTTTCTCACCCCTGGAATATTCCCCTTCTTACACCTGGAATATTCTCTCCCTCACGCCTGGAGAATCCTCTTCTTCACACCTGTAAGATTCCCTTCCTCACCCCTGGAATATTCTCTTCTTTATGCCTGGAATATTCCCTCTCTCACCCCAGGAATATCCCCGTCCTCACCCCCGGAGGATGCTGCCCGGTGGCTGCCGCACCCACCCCCCTTTTCAGGCACACCCAGCGCCCCCTCCCTCCCTCCCTTTCCGCTCCATCCAGCCCCTCCCGGCCCGAGGCGCTCCCACCCCCGGAATTCCGGGCCGTGCCCTCACCTGGTCCCGCAGGCGCTCCTGCTGCCCGCGCAGCGCCAGGGCGTGCTGCGGGTATTTGCTCTTCAGGTGGTCCATGAAGGCGTCCCGCTTGCGCTCCATCTCCGTCTTCTGGAGGCCGGTGAGCGCCTCCAGGCTCTGGGCGGCGATCACGGTGTGCCGGCGCTCCGAGGTGTGCACCAGCCCCACGTTGGAGAAGCGCCGGGTGCCGTTGCCCAGGGTGCGGTACTCGCGCGGGTACTCGGCATCGTCCGCGGAGATCATGTGCGAGCTCGTCCTGTCGGGATCTGCGCGGGTCCGGGAGAGCACAGCGGGTCAGGGGACAGTCCCGGCCATGGGGCACAAGGGGGGGACAGTCCCCGGCCATGGGGCACAAGGGAGGGACAGTCCCCGGCCATGGGGCACAAGGCGGGGACAGTCCCCGGCCATGGGGCACAAGGCGGGGACATTCCCTGGCCATGGGCAGGGACAGGGACAGTCCCCGGCCATGGGGCACAAGGGGGGGACAGTCCCCGGCCATGGGGCAGGGACAGGGACAGTCCCCGGCCACGGGGCAGGGACAGGGACAGTCCCCGGCCACGGGGCAGGGACAGGGACAGTCCCCGGCCATGGGGCACAAGGGGGGGACAGTCCCCGGTCATGGGGCAGGGACAGGGACAGTCCCCAGCCATGGGGCAGAGAGGGGTGATGGCCCCTGGCCATGGGGAAAGGTGGGGGACAGTCCCCTCCATGGGGCAGAGGTTGAAGGTTGGGATTTGGGGCTGGGGAGAGGGATTTCAGCAAGGAGCAATGGCAGAGCCTCGCTGGGAGTGGGATCACCCCTCAGTGGGATGTCTGGAGTGGGATCAGTGGGGTGCACACAGTGGGATCACCCCCAGAGGGGTGCACACAGTGGGATCACCCCCAGAGGGGTGCAGACAGTGGGATCACCCCTCAGTGGGGTGCACACAGTGGGATCACCCCTCAGTGGGGTGCAGACAGTGGGATCACCCCCCGGAGGGGTGCCCGGGGAAGGGGGTGGGTGCCGGGTTCATCCCCCTGCTGTGACCCTGCTCCCGGACCCGCGGCAGGAGATGAGGGGACAGCGGGGGTGGAGGGGCCGGGGGCGCGGGGGTGGGATCCCACCAAAGCCGTGATGATCGGAGCAAAACGGGAATGAAAGAGCACTGGGTGACTGCAAACAGCACGGACGGGACAGGGACACGGACACACGGGGGACACAGGGACACACGGGGGACACGGACACGGCTCCAGAGCACGGACACACGGGGGACACAGGGACACACGGGGGACACGGACACGGCTCCAGAGCACGGACACACGGGGGACACACGGACACAGGACAGAGCGAAAAGAAAATGAAATCAGGCAGGGTGGGGGGAGGGTCGTGTGTACAGGCACTGTGCTGGGGGGCCAGGACCCCATGTCCCCCCAGAGACCCCAGCGGGGGCTCAGTGCCCATCCATTGCTCACAGGGGCCAGCCTGGCCCGCGGGCACCGAGCCCGGGATCTCCGGGATGCTCCATCCCATCCCAGTCGCATCCCAGCCCTTCCCGGGCCCAGCCTGGCCCAGGGACATCAAACCCGGGATCACGGAGGTGCTCTGCCCCATCCCAGCCCAGCCCAGGGACATCAAACCCGGGATCACGGAGATCCTCTGCCCCATCCCAGCCCTTCCCGGGCTCAGCCCAGCCCAGGGACATCAAACCCGGGATCACGGAGATGCTCTGCCCCATCCCAGCCCTTCCGGGGCTCAGCCTGGCCCAGGGACATCAAACCCGGGATCACGGAGATGCTCTGCCCCATCCCAGCCCAGCCCAGGGACATCAAACCCGGGATCACGGAGATCCTCTGCCCCATCCCAGCCCTTCTGGGCCTCAGCCCGGGCAGGCAGGGGAGGGCACAGGGGGACAGACAGAGGGTCCCAGGCGCAGAGAGGTGACAGGGACTTGTCTTTTGGCTACTAATTCATTCAGAGCACGCTGGGATCTGACTTCCAGGGAAGCTGCAGAGCCGATGGATGCCTGGAAGTCCCCGCACGCTGCCAGCGCCTGGCACCGCCTCGGTGCCCGCAGCTCAGGACCCACCCCGCAGCCCCCGGCCCCTGCCGGCCCCGTGCCCACTGCAGGGCGGCTCCAGGACCCCAAAAAGCCACTCTGGGGGTCTCCCACCATCTGGGAGACGCTGCCCCCAGGCCCTGGAGCGGTGCCAGCCTGGCCCGAGGCCGCGGGGCTGGCTTTGCCACCGCTGGTGAATTTCGCAGCTCCTTCCGTGGGGCTCAGCCTCCCCCTCCTGCTCCCCTTTTAACCTTGATCCATAATTCATCTCCTGCTTTTCCCGTGCCTTCCCTCCCCAGCTCTCGGAAAACAAATCACAGAGAGGTTTTTTCCCCTTTTGCCTTTTTTTGGTTTTTTTTTCCTTTTCCTCAATTATCCCTCAGCCCGGCAGATCGGTTTGATATCAAACTGATAAGAAAGCGTTATCAGCGGGGCCACGGCCGTGACTGCTCTGCTCAAGGTCGCACGAGCGGCTTTGTCACCAGCCCAGTGGGGACATCACGCGCTCACAAATGCCACGGGGACATCCCAAAGCCTTCCCTCCTCCAAATCCACCCGTGCAGCTCCGTCCCTCCCAGCTCTGTCACCGAATGTCACCTTGGCCGGGCTGTCCCCCCTTTTCCCAGAAAATGGAGCTGGAATGTGGCAAGAGCTGAAGGTCCCGTCCCTCCCTCGCTCTGCTGGGTGCCGGTGGCACCGGGGAGGTCACGGTGGCACCAGGGAGGTCACGGTGGCACCGGGGAGGTCACAGTGGCACCTCCAACACACCGAACACCCCAAACTCCCCCGGGGGGAGTGGCCCGAGGGGACCCTGATGGCCGAGGGGACGCGGGCAAGGCATCGCCCCGGGCTCCCAGCGGCTGCCGAAATCCAGCCCTGATGGACAATCCCTCTGGAGCAGCTCGTCCTGACCCCCCGGGACCCCCAGGGGCCGCCTGCCCCTCTCTCCGCTCCCGTCACAGCCCCACAACGCGCGGTCCTCACTGGGAAATGCAAATCCAAGCTGGAAAACTCCTCCCTGCCTCGGCCGCTCTCCCCTGCACCGGCGCCCCGACCCCAGAGCAGAAATTTGGGCAGGAGCTGCGCCCAGCACCCGACACCCAGCGCAGCCCCAGCCTCGGAGCCCTTGGAAAGCTCTGGGGCACCCTCGGGAGCAGCCAGGGGCCGCTCGGGCTGGGGGATCGGACCCTGGGCCAGCCCCGCCGGGCTCCAAGCACACCAAAACCATCCCTGCGGAGCGCCGGGCTCCGAGCGCCGCAGAACTCCCGGATTTGTCCCGTCCCTCGGGAATTCTGTGGCCGGGGACGGGGATGAAGGCGCGCCCCGCCAGCCGCAGCTGCAGCAGCAGGAGCTGCAGCTCCTCTTCCTCCCGGAGCCGGAGGAAGCTGCAGGGACGGGGATTTTTGGGGTGGCAGAGGGGGTTGGTTCCCTTCCAGCCCCTCCCGGTGCCCGCTCCAGCCCCGCTGCAGCAGCTCCGGGCTGAGGCCGCGCCCGCAGCTCCCTGCCGGCCCCTCCCGCCCGCGATCAGCATGCAGCTCCCCGCTCCCTCGTTACACGCTCCGGGAGCGGAACGCGCCAGCTCCGCTCGCCCCCTCCGAGGGATGATCTGAACAGGGGCACGGAGGAGCTGCAGCCCCTCAGGGGCTCCTCCAGCCCCGGCTGCGCCGCGTCCGCTGCCCGCTCCGTCCCGGGACGTGGAGCCAGCGAGGATGAGGCGACCCCGACCCCGCAACACCGCCAATGTTCTGATCCGTGAACCCCTCCGGGGCGAGGGGAGGAAAAGTCGCCACAGCCACGTGCTCTGGCCTCGTGTCAGCCCCCCCTGCGCTCCAGAGATGCCACCAGAGATCCCACCCGGAGATGCCACCCGCAGCGGGCAGGGATGGTCCCGCAAGGAAACAGCCTGGGGGGCTCGTTTGGGGAAAGGAACCTGAAAACCCTCGGGCCAGGCTGAAGGAAAGGCTGCTAACCCTTCCCTCCTGGGGATAATTCCACCTCAAATCCCCCACAAAGTTTTTTTCCCCTCCTCCGGCAGCAGTTCAGGAATGCAGCGGTTCCCGCACGGCCGCAGCAGATCCCTGGAAAGTGAGGCTGCTTCCAAGTAGGTCACTGGGGTGGCAGCGCGCTGCCCGGAGCCTGCCCAGCCCAGCCCAGCCCACGGGGACACCGCTGCGGGCCGTGTCCCCCGCACGGGGACCGTGCCCTCGCTTACCCGCGGGCGCAGCGCGGCTCCCACGGCGGCCGGGCAGCGGCTCCGGGGGCACGGAGGGGGCAGCGCTCCGCTCGGCGGGGGCTGCAGGCGGCTCCTTGGCCGGGCGCAGGGCTCCCACCACGGCCAGAATGCCGCGGTAGATCCTGGCCAGCCCCTCTCCGAGCAGGGGGAGGTTGAGGGAACGCGGTTCTCTTTGCCGATTCATCCACCCATCGTCCCCACCTGCCAGCAGAGGTGTCACCCGAGCCGGGGCCGGAGCCCCGGGCTGCTAGCAGGGCACGGCCATCGCGTCCTTCCCGGGAAAACAGCGATACCGGAGGCACCGGTTTGGGTGAAAATCTTCAGAAACGGCGCTGGCAGGAGCTCCTGAGAGACAGGGCAGGGAAAGGCCCCCAAAAACCGGAGCGGCTGCGGGATCCGGCTGGGATCCCCCCTTCAGCAGCGGGGTTTTATCATCCGGAGGAATGTCTCAAACCCAGTTTATTACTGCAGTCCCATAAATCTTCATGAGGCAGCGAAACCTCGCGCGGGTCGCGGCGAGCGATCAGCGGAGCGTGCAAAATCGCCCGAGAAAGCGCTCGCACAAAAAGGGCCGAGGGGCGGGGAGGCGGGGAGTGCGTTTGGGGAGAGAGGCAGCCGGGAGGGCGGCAGCCCCCCGGAGCGCTGCGGCTGCCCCGCGCCCGGCCATTAGCGCGGCCGGAAGAGCGGGATGCTCCCGCTTCCTCCCGGAGGCTGCACTGCCGCACTGCCCGGCGCCCAGCGAGCCTGCCCGGCTCCCGGAGCCCTGCCCGGCGCTAACCCCTTCCGTGCCGCGCTGCCGGGGGTGGGAGGAGGCGTGGGGAGAGCGGGGGGAGCTCCTGCGCCGCGCGGTTTAACTCCTGTGGTGCTGCAGAGCCGGCCCTGGGAATGCGCGCCCTGCCAGAGTCGGGCCTCTGGGAAATCAGGGAATTCTAGAGTGGTTTGAGGTGGGAAAATCAGCCAGATCCCATCCCTGCCATGGGCAGGGAGATTCCACCTCGCCAGGTGGCTCAGAGTCACCGGCCGAGGCATTGCTGTCCCCGTCCCTCGCTTGGCCGCTGTCGTGTCCCCTCATTTTGGGATGGTCGAGCGCCTTCCAGGACCCCCCTCACACCCAAAAAGTGCTGGGAGCTGCCCACATGTTCAAGTTCTACAAGCAAACCCATTGCCAGGAGCAGGGACAAGGCAGATGACCCCGGGCTACACCGGTGTCCCCACTCCTGCCACCTCCGTGTCCTCGACAGGGCCAGCCCTGGCCGCGTCTGGCCACTTAAAGGCAATTCCCGGGGAATTCCAGCCTTGGAGCTGCGGGAATGCCGGGAGCGGACCCAGGGTCCATCCAGGACGGGAATGTGGAATGAGGGGACTTCAGGGTGCCCTTGTCCCTCTCACAGCGACACAGGAGCGAAAGCTGGCAGCGACCGGGATGAAAACTCCCCATCCTCCCCTCCCTGCCGGGCTCCTGGAGCGGCCACCAAATCCCCTGGGAAGAGCCAGGTGACGCCAAGGCCACCCGCAGGGGACCGTGAGCACCCAGCAGGGGACAAACCTCCCCGGGATGTCCCCTGGGGTGCGGGAATTGTTCTCCCTCCTCATCCCCCCCTTCCCAAGGATCCCTGCCGGGGCTCAGCGGGCTCCCCGCCGCGCCTTTCACTCCCAATTTCCAGTGGAACGGCGGAAAATTAAACACCCCCCCCCTCCCCTCCACAGTTCCACGGGGAACTTCCCAGACGGGACCCCGCGGACCCCGCCTGGCTTTGGGCAGGGGCACCGTGCCCGCTCACGGCGCCAGTCCGGATTCTCCGCGTGAAATCCTGGGATCCTGCCCGTTCCCAGCCCCGGGCGCCGCCTTCTCCCCCCTCATCCCACAGATTCCCACCCCGGAGTGCGCCGGGACGCGGAGCTGGGCCCAAGGCTGCAGCTCGGAGGAGCCCAGCTGGCATCGCCCCGCGGCACTGCCCTGCCAGGCGGCTCCTCCAGCGGGTGGATCCTGCATGTCACTTGTCAGAGCCCAAGCGAAGGGAGAAATCCCATCTGGCCGGCCCTGGAAAAAGCAGCCGCCACTTTTTCCCACCTCGCCGGGTGTGATCGCGCCCACGCGCCCACATGGAGACGGGAGACGAGTTCACCTCCCAAAATCCCGGGGATCCAGTGCCAAGGGAAGGGCCGGCACACCTGGATGCTCGCTTGGAGCTGTGCAGCAAGGAGCACGCCGAGGGAAACCGAGGGGCAGAGGGTCGGAAGGGCAAATTCCAGCTGGGAAAGCTGGGAAAATCTTCCCTTTGCCCTCGGAAAGCCAAGGAAACATAAGGAGCAGAGGGAAGGGCAAATTCCAGCTGGGAGAGCCAGGAAACTCTTCCCGCTGCCCTTGGCTCCGTGTCCGGCCGCTGGCCAGAGGCTGAGCCGGGGCATTCCCGGAGCATGGAAAACATCCCTGCCCGGGGCAGAGCGGGAGGAGGAGGATGGAGCCCTGCGTGCCCTGGCAAGGGTGACATCCTCGGCTGGCAGGGCTGGGGACGTGCCAGCAGCTCGGGGAGGCGGGATAAAAATAACGGCGAGGCGAGGCTGGCCAGCTCCCCGCGGCTCCCACAGAAGGAGCTTTGTGGTCTCGTCCCCACCCCCGCGGCACAGCCAGGGCCTGCCAGCGGCCTGGGAATGGCCCGGGGACCTCCCTTGGCACAGGGAAACTGAGGCACAGAGGAGAGGGACGCGGCTCCGGCTGCTGAGAGGGGAGGGGGTCAAGGCCGGGGTGGGAGCAGGCGGAAAGCACGGTCGGAATTGAGAAGATTTTCCCAGGATTTCGGGTCCTGGCAGGCTCCGTGTGGGGCAGGCGAGGATGTGGGGCCGTGACTCAGCCGTGTCAGTTCGGCTGGGGAGGCAGAGCCAAGCCCCCCTGTCCCTGGCTGCTCCGGGGACACTCCCAGGGACCCTGGGGCAGCCCCAGCTGCTCTGGGAATTCGATCCCAGCCCCTCCCCGCCCTACCAGGCAGGAATTCCTTCCCAAAATCCCACCCAAACTTCCATGACAGGAGGAACGGGAAGGAGCAGCAGAAGGGACTGTGACCTCCCAGCCTGGCCTGTGGCCACCAGCAGCTGCCAGGGCAAAGCCCAGAGCCGGGCACGGGGCCCTTGGCACCCCAAATCCCGCTCCCTGGGGGATAAATCCTCGCAGGGAAGCCGGGAGGGGAGGGGTCCAAGCCAAGCCCACGGCGTTTCCCACCCTTTGCCCCACAAGGCTGGATCTCCAGAGGGCTCAATTCCACGAGGGAGCACTCGGGGGGGGGATTTTTCCTGGCTCAGAGGGTTTGGGACCACAGCAATCCCACAGCCACGCTCAGCCCAGCCCCATCCTTGGCACAGGAGACCCAACTCATCCAAATCCTGGCTCTGCCACCCCCACGATGGCTCGGAGCCCACCCCGGGGCTCAGCAGCTCCATCCCCAGCACCGAGCCGTGATCCCGCACCCTCCAGGCAGGATTTGGGGGGCACTGCCCCTTTGGGTGACTCCTGCGGGGAGCTGGGCACTGCCAGGCGTGGGAGAGGCTGGGAGAGGCTGGGTGGGCGTCCCGGGGGGCTGGGAATGCTCCCGGCGGGGGTGTGGAGAGCAGCCCCTATTTCTGGGCGCACAGGTAGCACGTTGGTGCTTGGTCACCGCCTGCCGTGCCAGCCTGGTTAGTCACAGCTCGTTAAAAATCAGAAAAGCTGGGAAAAAAATATCTCAGAGCCTGGGCTGGGGCCTCCGAGATGCAGGAAAACGTGCTCAGGGATGGAAAACACAGGGTGAAATCCTGCAAGGATTCGCTGTCAGCCTGAGCAGCCGGGGACAGGGACGCTGCGGGGACATGTGACACATCCCCCTGGCCGCAGGGCGCGGGGACACCGAGCCGGCCCCTCGCAGGGCTGCTAGCACATCCCACCTCCAGACGCTGCGGGTGACACGAGGACAAGGCCAGCGCGCTGTGCCACCCCTCTGCCCGCTGAGCACACCCTGCTGTCCCCTGCTGTCCCCTCCTGCCCTGCCGGGCACATCGGGGGCGCAGCCGCGTCCCCCCCGCCCGCCGCCTCCCACCAGCGGCAGCCGGAGCTGCCCAGGCAGCGGGGCTTAGTCAAGCAAAAGGAGGGCAGCAGCAGCTGCCTGCAGCCCTGCGCCTCCTCCTCCTCCTCCTCCTCCCTTCAGAGCCGGGCACGGCCCACGCCGTCTGTGCCCACCTGTGAGGGGCTGGGACCACCCCCAGGCCACCCCAGAGGTCACCTGTGAGGGGCTGGGGCCATCTCCCCCAGCCCACACCATCCATCAGCTGCTGGGCAGAGCCCACCTGTGAGGGGCTGGGGTCCTCAGGCCACCCCCGAGCCCACCTGTGAGGGGCTGGGGTCCTCAGGCCACCCCCGAGCCCACCTGTGAGGGGCTGGGATCCTCAGGCCACCCCCGAGCCCACCTGTGAGGGGCTGGGACTGTCCTCAGGCTGGGCCTTCTGTCCCTTCCTGGGGCAGGACCCATCTGCGAGGGTCTGGGACTACCCGAGGCCCCCCAGAGCCCCCTGCGAGGGGCTGGGACCATCCCAGGCCCCCCAGAGCCCCCTGTAAGGGGCTGGGACCACCCCAACCCCCCCAGAGCCCCCTGCGAGGGGCTGGGACCATCCCAGGCCCCCCCAGAGCCCCCTGTAAGGGGCTGGGACATCCCCAGGCCCCCCCAGAGCCCCCTGCGAGGGGCTGGGACCACCCCAGGCCCCCCTGTGAGGGGCTGGGACCACCCCAGGCCCCCCCAGAGCCCCCTGCCAGGGGCTGGGACCACCCCACCCACCCCATCCATCTCTCCCAGGGCCCAGCTCATCCCCGGAGCCTGCGGACCCTGCCCCCCCATCCCCACGTCCCCCGGTCCATACCCACGAGCAGCGCTGGCAGCCGGTAGTCCCCGGGCTCGCTGGCTCTGCCCGGCTCCCGCAGCCTCGCCGCGGCTCGGGGGGAGGCTCCAGGGGGCTGCTTTGCCCGGCGGGGCAGCATCGCGGGGGCAGCGGCAGGCGGCTCGGCTGGGAGCGCGGCTCGCCGATCTGCGCGACAAACACACGCAGCTCATCGCATCTGCCTAACCCGGGCCGGGCACGGGCTCGAGGATCATTCTGGCTCCTAAAGCCGCGCTCCGGGCCCGGCAGGGCCGGCTCCGAGCAGCCGGATCGGGCGGCGCTGGCTGCCGGGGCTCATCGAAGGCGGGGTGGGCTCGTTACCGAGCGAGGGGAGGGCGGCACCGACCTGATCGCGCAGCTCGGACCTCGCAGGCGTGCTGCGGCTGTCACCTCGCATCCAGCGCCGCCACCGCCACCTCAAACCCAGCGCCGCCGCCGCCACCTCACATCCAGCGCCGAGTCCTCCGCGCCGGGGAGCGGAGCTCAGCGAGGCCGGGCTGCTGCCGAGCGCTCCCCGCTCCCGTCCCCGCGCTACCGAGGGGCTCCCAGGGCCGTCCCCGCGCCGGCATTCCCCGCTCCCGCTGCTCTGCCAGCTCCCATCGCTTCCCCTCACATCCCGGCCCTGCCCCGGCAACTTTCCCCCTGGGTTTGTCCCTCCGCTCGCTCCGCTGGGCGCGGACGGCTCTCGCTCTGTTTTCCGCCGTTCCGGAGCTCCCTGCGGGTTCCCCGGGGATTTTCCCCCACCTCCTTCCCCTGGAAATGTCAGCGTGCCCCCTCAAACGCATCACATGGGCCGGGCAGTGCCAGCAGCCGGGCAGTGCCAGCAGCCGGGCAGTGCCATCAGCGCCCGGATTGTCGCGCTGTCCTCCCCGTGTCCCTGCCGGTGACACTCGCGGGGCTCTGCCCGCGCTGCCACCACCCCCAGGAGCCAGCCCCGAGGGCCCAGCGAGCCAGGATGTCCCTGATGGCACTGAGCTGCCCACCCTGGGCACTGACACCCCGAAATGTCCCCGCTGCCAGCCCACGGCTGATCCCTAGGGGAGCTCGGGGAAGGAATTCCAGCGGTTTTCCCGGTTTGTCCCCAGGACACGGCGCTGGTCACTGCAGGCAGGGTCAGGCCACAACCTCCACGGACAGAATTGACCATTCCCAAAATTCCCAGGGTGAGGGGAACGCCTGAGGGGCGCAGCCCGCTCCTCCCAACCCCATAAAACCATCCCTGCCCCCACATTCGGGGGGTTTCGCACGGTGCCACCCCCAGGGCTCTGGGGACACGCTGCCCCAGCCAAGGGACTCCAAGCCCGACCTCGCCCCTCCCCACAGGGCTGTGGTCCCCCAGGGTTATTTCAATCCAAATCTGATGCCACAGGATTAAAAACCTTGGAATTTTGGGATCAATAAGGCTGAAAAAGCCCTCCAAGCATTCCCCCAGTGCTGATGTGTCACCGTGTCCCCAGGAGCCACCTCCTCCTGACCTTTAACCCCCTGCAGGGATGGTGACTCCACACCTCCCGGGCAGCTCAGATGGCTCCAGGGGGGAAGAGCTGAGAATTCAGGAATGCTCATACCCCCCTGGATTTCCCCCGATTTTTGACTCTGGGGAAACTGAGGCGCGGAGGGAGCAGGGCCAGGAGCGCCCCCAGTTCCCAGCCCGGGGCAAGAAGGGAGAAACTCCAGAGCCCTGAGCTCCTCTTGGAGCCTCTCCAGGCTCCCAGCAGCCGCAGCCGTGAGTCACAGCTGGCACCGGCGGCGCTCACGACACCAGGAACCTTCCCAAAAAATTCCTTCTCCTCGCAGCTGAGCGCTCTGGGCCGGCTCCCGCGCCCCACACGCACCGCGGGGGATTTCCCCCCCTTCTCTCCCTCTCCTTGCGGCCCAGGAAATCTTTCCCTGCGCGTTTATAATACCTGATATTATCCACGTGAGGCTGGCTCCGTCCTGGAGGAGAGAGGGGAATTGCTCCGAAAACAAAGGGGAAAAAAAGCTTGGATGCACAAATGGAGAGGAGAGGTGACCAAGGACACTCCGCAGGACAGGGACAGGGACAGGGACAGGACAGGGACAGGGACAGGGACAGGGACAGGGACAGGGACAGGGACAGGGACAGGGACAGGGACAGGGACAGGGACAGGGACAGGACAGGGACAGGGACAGGGACAGGGACGGGGACAGGGACAGGGACAGAACAGGGACGGGACAGGGACAGGGACAGGGACAGGGACGGGGACAGGGACAGGGACGGGGACAGGGACAGAACAGGGACGGGACAGGGACAGGACAGGGACAGGGACAGGGACAGGACAGGGACAGGGACAGGGACAGGGACGGGGACAGGGACAGGGACAGAACAGGGACGGGACAGGGACAGGGACAGGACAGGGACGGGGACGGGGACAAGGACAGGGACAAGGACTGGGACAGGGACAGGGACAGGGACTGGGACAGGGGCAGGGACAGGGACAGGGACAGGACAGGACAGGGACAGGACGGGGACAGGGACAGGGACAGGACAGGGATGGGGACAGGGACAGGGACAGGGACAGGGACAGGGACAGGGACAGGGACAGGGACAGGGACAGGGACGTTTCTCAGGACCTGCAGCTCCAGGGAAGGCGCTCCCTGTCCCTGGAAAAACTCGGGAATAGCGGAGATTTTCCCGGGAAAATGCTGGCAGATAAACGCGAGGAGGATTAATTGAGGATGCGGTGACCTTTTAATTGTGATCGCGCTGCCGACGAGGGGTTAATGAGCTGCCACCTCGCTGTCACCCACTGTCCCCACGGTCCCCCATTCCACAAGGATTGGAGCTGCCACGCTCCGATCAAAACAAGGTTACAAATCAAGACTACGATTCATTTCCTCTTATTAACACACAGAAATATAAAAATTATAAACTCATCTATTATATAAATGCCGTTAGGTATTATGCCATGGGATGGGGGAAGGAGCCGGGGGCAGCTCCAGCGCTCAGGTTTGTCCCGGGATAAATCCCAGCCAGCATCACCCGCGCCTGGCACTGCTGAGCCAGCACAGGACAGTCCCCAGCAGGGTCCAGCTGTCCCCAGGGGGAGCGCCACCATTCCCTGCACCCTGAAACCCCCCGGAAAGGAGGGAAAGGCCTGGATTTAAATCCAAACCCCTTTTTCCCCCCACTCTGGGCTCTCCCAAGGCGGTGACTTCCCTGCGGCAGAACCCCGAGCTGGCAGAGCGGTGACAAAGGTGTCACCCCACTGCTGGTGACACCGCTGGAGCCGCGGCGTGTCCAGGAGGCAATTCCCGGGAAAAAGCCGCTAAAAGCAGCTCCGACACGTCGGGGTGAGACATCCGCATTCACACCTGCGCTCCCGGACACGATTTGGCTCTCAGCAGCTCCCGGGGAGCCGCTGGATGCTCCCTTCATTCCATTCCCGCTCCGCTCCCAGCCCATCCCTCCGTGAATCCCGCAGCTCAGCTCCTCACGACACCCCAAGTTTTAGCTTTTATATTTTTCAGATTCTGTCCTGCTTTACTCAGTGGGACAGTCACGGATCGGGGCTGGGGTGGGAACAGTGGGACAGTCACAGGCTGGGATTGGGGTGGGAGAAGTGGGACAGTCACGGATCGGGGCTGGGATGGGAACAGTGGGACGGTCACAGATGGATCAGGGCTGGAGTGGGGACAGTCACGGATCAGGGCTGGGGTGGGACAGTAACGGATCGGGGCTGGGGTGGGAGCAGTGGGACGGTCACGGATTGGGATTGGGGTGGGAACAGTGGGACAGTCACGGATTGGGATTGGGGTGGGAACAGTGGGACAGTCACAAATCGGGGCTGGGGTGGGAGCAGTGGGACGGTCACAGGCTGGGATTGGGGTGGGAACAGTGGGACAGTCACAAATCGGGGCTGGGATGGGAACAGTGGGGCAGTCACGGATGGATCAGGGCTGGGATGGGAACAGTGGGACGGTCACGGATTGGGATTGGGGTGGGAACAGTGGGACAGTCACGGATCAGGAATGCGGGCGCCCTCCCGGAGCTGGCACAGACAGCGGGGCTTTGTGCCCTGGCCCAGTCTATAGAGCAATATTCGCACAGGCGGTGCCCTCACGGCGGCACAGAGGGGCCTTTGTGTCACCAGCAGGGCCACCAGAGATGGGGACAAACAGGGCGCTGCAGGGGGAGGATCGGGGATGGCACAGAGGGGCAGAGGGGTCACCCAGCAGGGCAGGGACACTCGGAGGCCAGCAAAGCTCGGCCCATGGTTGGATCAGCCTGTGCCCAGCACGGCTTAGGGCGGGGTGGGGGCGCCAGGTGGGGATGGATGTGCCCCAATCCCTTGGGCAGTGTCAGGTGGGGATGGATGTGCCCACGGGTGGTTCCAGGTGGGATGGATGTGCCCCAATCCTGGATGGCAGTGCCAGGTGGGGATGGATGTGCCCACGGGTGGTTCCAGGTGGGATGGATGTGCCCCAATCCTTGGGCAGTGCCAGGTGGGATGGATGTGCCCCATTCCTTGGGCAGTGCCAGGTGGGATGGATGTGCCCACGGGTGGTTCCAGGTGGGAGGGATGTGCCCCTTCATTCCCGTGGGCGCTGCTATGTCAGAGCCTGGTCAGGAAGCACTTCCCCAGATTCCCAAATTCCCAGATTCCCAAATTCCCGCTCCTTGCACCACAGCCCCTGAGCTGTGCCCCGGGGTGGGGGTGGCAGCGCTGGAGGCCGCAGGGACAGTGACAGCAGCACAGGTGGGACACACCAGACCCAGCCCCAACCCTTGGGGGGGTCTCGAATGAGCAAAACCCCCTCACCCGGCGGACAGAAAAACCTTTTCCACTCTGGGGCTGCGAGTGCCAGTGAGGAGTCGGGTCGGGAGGAAACCGAGCTAAGCAGTGAAGAAATCCCTCAAGGACCTTTTGGCTCGGCGCGGCTCCGAGCCTTTCACAGCTGAAGGGCCCGGAAATGCGGCTCCTGATCAAACCCAGCCAAGTGACGGCTGCTGAGCGCTCAAATCACACCAAAAACTCCTCAAAGCCCGAGCAGAAGCAGCCGGAGGTGCGGCGGGGATGGCTCAGCCTGCTCGGATCCGCGGGCAACATCTGCCGAGCCTGGCATCGCCCTCGGCGCTGGCAGCGCCCGGCGCAGCTCCCAGACGGGAGCTGCCAAGCGGTGCCAGGTGGAGCCGAGGGATTTTGGCAGCCGCAGGTCCCCTCCAGCCTCCCACGGCCCTCTCATCCCAAGCTGTTCCCGCGGCCGCCCCGGCACCCTCTGGATCAGCCCGTGGATTTGGGGTTCTGCTCCCCAGCTGGTGGCGGAACCCAGCCCCTCCTGGAGAAGCGAGGATTTGTTCCCCGGAGCCGAGCGGAGCCTGGCACAGCCTCCCGGGGCTGCAGCAACACCTCGGGCCCGGCTGGCGCCCGGCGCGCCCGGCGCCCACCGCCCGCACCCGGCGCCCTGGCGCGGCCCCAAACCCCGCTGCTCCAGAACCTTTTCCTTTGCTCACTTCGCTCAGATCGGCCACAGGATCGGGAGATGTGCCTGGTTCTGCCTTAAAATATCCCAAAAATCCACCCGTGGGAGGGGGAAGGGGAAGGACAAGTGCCAGGAGCGGCTGCGGCAGCGCTGGGAGCGGGGCCCGGGCAGGAGAGTCCAGATTTGGGGAGAGGGGAGGGGGAAAAGCCTCGACAGGGGCAGCGCTGGGGCTTGGGGGCACAAACCCTCTCCTCGCGGAGCTTTGGGATGGTTGGAAGGATCCCAGGAGGGTTTGGGATGGGGGGAACCCTAAGGTTCACTTCCTGCCATGGCTGGGGACATCTCCCACGTCCCAGGCTGCTCCGACCTGGCCCTGGACACTTCCAGGGATGAGGCAGCCCCAGATTTTCTCCCCTTTTCGTGCAGGAAGATCCCAAAATGCCACAGGAGAGGTCTCAAACCTCCTGGCCGTGCCACTGCCAGGCTGTCCCCGCTCCCAGGGGACAATCTGCAGGGTGGGATAAATGCAGGGGGTCACTCAGACCCCTGGGACCATCCCGCTCCAGGAGTGCTGCTGGTGAGCCAAACCTCACCTGGCCTGAAAAATTCCATTTATTTCCTCTGGATTTAACCATGTCCAAAGCCCCAGCGATCCCGGGGCTTTTCCAGGTGTGTTGGAGCTTTGGAAATGGTTAAATCCAGAGGAAATAAATGGAATTTTTCAAGCCAAGTGCGGTTTGGCTCTCCAGCTCCATCCCCTGGGGACCCCCAGCAGCTCCCACCTCACCTGGGGCCTCTGCTCTGCCTCCAAAGGCAGCCCCGGGATTTCAGTCGAGTCCGGAGCTGCGGCCGGTGCCAAAATCCGCGGTTAAATCAGCATTTCCCGACCTCCCCGTTTGTATCCCCGCGCTCTTTACCCGCTCGGAAGCGGCAGGAGGGAGCGGTTTAAAGGCATCCGAGAGCAATTCTTAAATTAACGATTTGCAAATGGCTTAATTGAGGTCCTGGTCTGGCGCTTTGCAGCGGAGAGGTTCTGAATCATTGCTATTTGTTGGGTTTTATTGTGAATTTCAGGCCCTGGGCTCCGATAAAAGCTTTAAAACCTCGCCTAGGGCTGGGAGTTGTGGCTTAAACTGGGCTGGGAGTTGTGGTTTAAACTGGGCACGGCCGGATGGGGGTGAGGAAACGGGAATTGGGGGAAAATGGAGAGGGAAGCAGGAAAGGAGGGAGCTGGGGGATGCTCACTGCCCTCCCGGGGAATTTCTGTGGCTTTGTGTAAGGATTTTGCGCGGATAAAAATAAAATTTGGGGTGTTCGGAGGGAGGGAAGCTCAGCCCCGTGGTTCAGGATGAGGGATCCCTGCTGAGACAGGCGATTTGGGGTTTAGGGGTGAAAGGGGAGTTTGGAGCAGCTGGGATGGTGGGAGGGGGCCCTGTCCCTGGCAGGGGTGGGGATGGGTGGGCTTGGAGGTGCCCTCCAGCACAAATCCTTCTGGGATTCCAGAACTTTACAGATCCAGGGGCTGCAGATGGAGAAATGGACTCGGGAGGAGATTTTGGGTGGGGAGGGGCGGGCGTGGAATTCCCAGAGCTGCCGTGGCTGCCCCGGGATTCCTGGCAGTGCCCAAGGCCAGGCTGGTGGGGTTGAAGGTCCTTCCATCCCACACCATTCCCTGATCCCATAAAGATCCCATAAAGATCCCATAAAGATCCCCTTGCCCTCCAACGCCGCGGGTCCCAGGCTGGTCTCACACCTTTTCCAGAATTCATCTCCCAGCAGGGGAGGAGGGGCTGGAAGGGACCAGGAAATGCTGGAAGGATCTGGAAAGAGGCACCGGGAGAGACTGGAGAGCACCGGGAAGGGCTGGGAAGGACCGGGAGGGGATGGAAGGAACCGGGAGGGGTTGGATGGAACCAGGAGCGGCTTGAGGGCTGGGGCTGGGGCTGGAACCCCTCTCAGGCAGCCAAGGCCGCTCCTGTCTGCTCCAGCTCCTCTGCCGGCGCTCTAATTGCGGCACATCAGACGGTAATTATAGGTGCAGTAATTATAGGTACAGCTCTGACGAGGCTGCAGCCGTCAGGCGGCTCTGGCAGGAGCAGCCCGGGGAGCCGGGCCCGCATCCTCTCCCCCCGCTCCCGGCTCTATTTTGGGGAGCTCTCGGCGCTGCCCCGGCCCCCGGACACCTGCTCAGGGCGAGAGCCGGCCCATCCCGCTCTCCGGGCTGGAAAAGCGGCTCCAGGCCACGCATCCTGGGGAAATTCCACCGGGAATTGTTTCCAGCGGGGGGTTTTACCGGGGAATTGATTTCACCTCACCCCGAGCTTCTCCCGGCTGGATCACCTGTGGATGCACCCCAGAATTCCCGGGGGGAAGGGTCTGGAGCGAGGCTGGCCAGGAGGAAGCCGGGGCCAGGAGCCAGCGGGAGAACGAACGGGGAGCTCAGACAGCTCCAGGGAGGAGGAGGAGGGTGAGGAGGATGGGGAGAAGGAGGAGGAAGAGGAGAATGAAGAGAAGGACGAGGATGATGAGGATAAGGAGGAGGACAAGGAGAATGCACGGGATGAGAATGAGGAGGATGAGGATGAGGAAGATGAGGAGGATGAGGAGGATGAGGAGGATGAAGATGCCACTGGTGGTGCCCCGATTTTACAAGGGGGAGGAAGGTGCCCATGGGGGTGGAGCAATAATTGGATAATTGCAATTAAAAGGCAAACGGTGGCCGGGAACAGGAGAGGGCAGTGGGGACTGGGGGATGGGGACATTTCCCTGTCCCACTGGGATGGGGACAAACTTCCTCTGTCCCACCGGCTTGGGGACAATATTTTCCTTTCTCCCAGCGGGATGGGGACAATCCTTTCCCTGTCCCACCGGGTTGGGGACACTTCCCCTGTCCCACGGGTCCCTTCCTCTGTCCCCTGCTCTGGAACACCTGTGGCCACCGCCCCTCCCCTGGAAAGCCTCAAGTATTCCCACCAATCCCACACAGAATTCCTGGCTCATCCCATCCCAGCCGCCTCCTGTCACCTTCAGCAGGACTTTGCTGATAAAACCCGAGGACTTTTGGGGACAAAAGCCACCTCCACCCGTCCCTGGCCGCTCCAGGGTTTTTCCGGGCCGGAGCGCCGGGATGAAAGCGGCGCCGGTTTCCTGCAGGTGTTCGCAACCCTCGGGAGGGGTCAGGAGGCGCTCTGGGGCCGGGAGACGAAGCTCATTAATGTCCCCATTAGCGGTGGCCTCGCGGCGCTGTCACCTCCGCCAGGACGCGGCGGCGCTTTCATCCCCCCAGACAGAGGCGGAAACGCAGACGGGAGGCAGGGAAAATGTTCCAAAAGGTCGGGAAAATGGGTTTTTTTCATAATTCTCACTCCTGATCCCACATCAACGTCCTCCGGGATGTCACCCTGGCGCTCGTGACTCGGGAGATGCCACCGAGGCTTTGTGGGCCCTGGTTCGGGGCTGGGGGGGGAGAGGGGTCGGGAAGGGCTTTCCTGGTTGGAAAAGATTCCCCAAATCCCAGAAATCTACAAATTCTCTGCCGTGCTTCCTTGTGCTGGGTTCGACCCCTCCAGGACCTGCCTGGCCGTTCAACCATTGGATCCCTAAGGATTGCCACTGAATCCCAAAAGATCATCACCACTGAATCCCAAAGAATCACCACTGAATCCCAAAAAACCATCACCACCAAATCCCAAAGAATCACCACTGAATCCCAAAAAACCATCACCAGTGAATCCCAAAAAACCATCACCACTGAATCCCAAAGAATCACCACCAAATCCCAAAAACCATCACCACCAAATCCCAAAAAACCATCACCACTGAATCCCAAAAACCATCACCATTGAATCCCAAAAAACCATCACCACCAAATCCCAAAAAACCATCACCACCGAATTCCAAAGAACCATCACCACTGAATCCCAAAAAATCATCACCACTGAATCCCAAAAAACCATCACCACCAAATCCCAAAGAATCTTCACCACTGAATCCCAAAGAAGCATCATCACTCAACCCTCCCCAAAATAACGATTGAATCCCCCCCAAAAATTACTGTTGAATCCCAAAGAAGCAGCACCACTGAATTCCAAAACTACAAAAAATGTAGCCACTGAATCCCAAAAACTCATAATCACTGAATCCCAAAAGTAATCCCAACTGAATCCTGAAAAAAGGTGGAGCACCAAGGATCCTTTTAGGACCACCAGGGATCCCTCCAGGAGCACCAAGGATCCTTTTAGGATCACCAGGGATCCCTCCAGGAGCACCAAGGATCCTTTTAGGATCACCAGGGATCCCTCCAGGAGCACCAAGGATCCTTTTAGGATCACCAGGGATCCCTCCAGGAGCACAAAACTCCACAATTCCATCCAGTCCTCCACCAGAAGTTTGGGAAGCGACACCTCAGCCTTGGATGCCAACCAAAATCCAGGCAGGACCCTCCTAAAAACATCCCAAGCTCTGGGCAGGACCCTCTGAAACAGCCCAGAAATGGGTGGGACCCTTTAAACCACCCCAAAATCGGGGCTGCAGGTGCTGCCCTCACCCACCACGGCCCTGCTCTGGGGAGAAGGGTGGGGAAAGAGTGAAAATCATGGAATTGTGGGAAATCCAGGGAAAAGGGGAGGACGCTGTTGGCCCCTGGTACTGACCTGGAGACTTTAAACAAAGGGAACACAGTCCTGGCTTCTTCCCGCCCGCAATTCCATGGAGCCCTGGGTAGGGACAGGAAAGGAGGACATTCATGAATTTGGGAAATTCCAGCCGGGAATTTTTATTATTTCTGTTGGGTTTTTGGTTGTTTTCTTTTTCCACCCCCCAGGAATTTGGATAGGGAGAAAGAAAGAAATGAATCAGAACAAGGGAAACACAGAGAAAAAACCCGAAATGAAAGCGACAGGGCGGGAGGGGACACAGACCCCACAGGAATCCCTTTTCCTGCCAGGAACAGGGTGGGAAAGGGATCCATGACCTTTCCTCCACCCCAAAACCCCCCCAGAGGATAAAAAACCTGGCCAAGCCCTTTTACCCACATCTCCCGGGATTTCTGGGGCAGTTTCACCCCCAAAAAGAGGGATTGTGGGGGCTCCTGGCCATGGATCCGAAATCTGGGAAGGAATTTCACGGCTGCTGAGAGTAAATCATCTCTGAGGCATGAGAAAAGCAGGGAAACAAAAAGCCAATAAAAACCATGGAATGTGAGTAGAAAATCCTTCGGAAATTCGCTTTATTCCTTTGTTTTGGTAATTGAGGAGGGGATGAATTATTTATGCGCGCTTTTGCAACCTGCCAGGAAAACCTGCGGGGATCTCCTTCCTCTCCCTCGTGACACCTGAGAGGTGAAAGTTTGGGAATTCTAGGGGAAGAAGAGAAAGGAGGAGGCCAAAGGTGGCTCCTATGGTTTTCGAGGGAGAATGGAGCTCTCCAATCCCCTCCTCAGGATTTTGGAGGGAAGGGGGAGGCCGGGGCTGTTCCCAGCTTGGGTTCCCAGCTGGAACCATGAATTCCCAGCTGGAACCATGAATTCCCAACTGGAACCATGAATTCCCAGCTGGAATCGTGAATTCCCAGCTGGAATTGTGAATTCCCAACTGGGATCATGAATTCCTGACTGGAATACTGAATTCCCAGCTGGAATTGTGAATTCCCAACTGGGATCATGAATTCCTGACTGGAATCGTGAATTCCCAGCTGGAATTCCAAATCCTGGAATTCCCAGGCTTTGGTCTCGGCCTCACCTGCACAGCCTCGGGGCTGGGACCTGTCCTGGGAACAGCTGGGTTTCCCAAAGTTTGGATGGAAGGGAGATAAAAGTGGGAAAAGCTCCCAGTTTTCACTCTCCTGAGTTATTTTTCCTGGGATGGGGCAGACAAAAATTCCCTCAAATTCCGGGAATGTGACGCCATGGAGAATCCATCCCTCCCGAGCTCCCTGCATGCGCCGATTCCCGGGATTCTGCAGGGAATTTTATGGGATTTGGAGGGGAGGAGGAGCCCAGAGCCCACCTGAGACCCTCGGGGGTGGGCGGGGCTGTGTCACCTGGGGGGCAGAAGGGAGGCGGGGATGGATTTGGGAGATTCCCAGGAGGAGGAGGAGGGCAGGGAAGGCTCCATGGCGGTGTCCTTGAGAGTCCTTCGGAGGCGCACGCGGCTCGGGAAGGGCTGAAAATCCCCGAGCGCGCCTGGATTTGATGGCCGGGACCGCGGGGAGGGAGGGACGGAGCAGGAGCGGGGGAAGGAGGGGACAGCGCCACAGCCTGACAGGACCTGGGGACAGCGCCACAGCCTGACAGGACCTGGGGACAGCGCCACACCCTGACAGGACCTGGGGACAGCGCCACAGCCTGACAGGACCTGGGGACAGCGCCACGCCCCGACAGGACCTGGGGACAGCGCCACACCCTGACAGGACCTGGGGACAGCGCCACAGCCTGACAGGACCTGGGGACCTTCGGAGGGGACAGGGCCACATCCTGACAGGACCTGGAGACAGCGCCGCCCACACCCTGACAGGACCAGTCTGGGGCTGGGATTTGTCTCCCACATTTCCCAGTCTGGGGCTGGGATGCAGCTCCCACATTTCCCAGTCTGGGGCTGGGATGCAGCTCCCACATTTCCCAGCTTTTCGCTGTTCCCGGATCTCTGAACTCCTCCTCTGCCTCCGCAATCAGAACATTTCAGCAGCGAGAGAACAACACAAACAACCCCGAAGTGTTTTGTCCCCCTCCCTTCCCTTCCCTTCCTTTTCCTCCCACCCTCTCCATCATCTGCTGGAGATGAATCTCCAAAAAAAAAAAAAAATTGAGAAAAAACCCCAACCCCATCATTTGCACGGATTCTGAAAGTGGAAAGCGAGTGGGGGGAGGGCTAAAATAAAAATAAAATAAAACCAGCTGACAGCAAAGTTTCATTGTCGCCGAGCTGAGATCGGGGAGGGCTCAGCCTGAAGAGCCCTCGAGTCCCGCAGCACCTGCAGCTGGCACGGGGAGGGAGGGCAGCGAGGGGAGGGGAGGGGTCTCAGAGCCTGAGAATCCTCCTGGGGACGGACTTGGGGTGTCCCCAAAGCCTGGGGGGGGTGGGGATGCTGGCTCGGGGGGTCGGAGCCCCAGTTTGGGGGTCTGGAATGGGAGAATCCCACAGAGTTTGGGGAAACGGCCTCAGCTCCTCACCCGGGAGAGCTTGGAGCTGGGGTCTGTGGGATCAGGGAATTCCATGGGATCAGGGAATTCCATGGGGTCACGGAATGATTTGCGCTGCAAGGACCTGTGGGATCTGCTCATCCCAACCCTGTGGGATCCCCTCATCCCAGCCATGGCCACTCCCTCTCCTCCTGTCGCCTGGGATCACAGCCTGCCCCCCAGCTGTCCCCTCCTCTCAGGGACTCGCAGGGTCCCTCCCGGTCCCCTTTTCTCCAGGTGAACATTCCCATCCCCTCCGCCGCTCCCGCCCCTCCCAGGATCGCTCCCGCCTCCTGTCACAGGGACAGGGACAGGGACAGGGACAGGGACAGGGACAGGGACACGCCAGCCCGGCCCGGTCCCCTCCGCCAGCCCCCGGGCCCTCTCTGCCGTGGGACGCGGCTGCCACGTGTCGCCGCTGTCCCCAGGGCGCGGAGCACACGGAGGATCGATGGCGACAATCGATGGCTCTAATTAAACCCTGCCCTGATGGCTCTGCCCCGCCGAGGCCGCCCCTGGGGACCCTGGGGGACACTCGGGAGCCAAGGGCACCCTGCTGGCATGGGAGGGTGGGAAGGGAGGGGAGGGGGAGGGGGAGGGGAGGGGAGGGGAGGGGAGGGGAGGGGAGGGGAGGGGAGGGGAGGGGAGGGGAGGGAAGGGAAGGGAAGGGAAGGGAAGGGAAGGGAAGGGAAGGGAAGGGAAGGGAAGGGGAAGGGAAGGGAAGGGAAGGGAAGGGAAGGGAAGGGAAGGGAAGGGAAGGGAAGGGAAGGGAAGGGAAGGGAAGGAAGGGAAGGGAAGGGAAGGGAAGGGAAGGGAAGGGAAGGGAAGGGAAGGGAAGGGAAGGGAAGGGAAGGGAAGGGAAGGGGAAGGGAAGGGAAGGAAGGGAAGGGAAGGGAAGGGAAGGGAAGGAAGGGAAGGGAAGGGAAGGGAAGGGAAGGGAAGGGAAGGGAAGGGAGAAGGGAAGGGAAGGGAAGGTGTGAGGGGACAGAGGTGCCACCCCCACCAGGGTGTCCAGCCAGCACGGATGGGGTTTGTGCCCCGGGCTCACCCCCAGCCCAGCAGGGAGGCGCCTTTAGCCCCCTTTTCCTAAAGGAAAAACACGTTTTGGGGGAGAAATCCGCGGTTTTCCTGAGTGGGGGAGCAGAGCTGAGGCTGGCAGCAACACCCCCACCCCGCCAGTGCCCCACAGCTCCCAGTCAGTGCCAGTCCCCAGCCAGGGCTGTCCCCAGCCTCCCCTGTCCCAGGAGGGGCACCAGCACCCCCAGACCGCGACAAGGACATTCCATAAAAACCAA
Source organism: Haemorhous mexicanus (assembly GCF_027477595.1). Classification (NCBI taxonomy): domain Eukaryota; kingdom Metazoa; phylum Chordata; class Aves; order Passeriformes; family Fringillidae; genus Haemorhous; species Haemorhous mexicanus. The sequence continues at coordinate 6,385,199 of NC_082368.1, forward strand.
GATTTCCAAAAAAGTGGGTGGGCATCTGTCCCTGCCCATCCCACCCTGCTGGGAGGGGACAAAGCCCGCAGCTCCTTCTGCACAAAGCCACCAAAAACCCGCTGTGACCGCCCTGCCACGGCCGGGGGCTCGTCAGCCGCCCCCCGAGGGGGTCCCAGTCCCGCCCAGCAGCTCCCGGTGGGGAGGGGGCTCCGCCGGGGTCACCGAGCCCTTCCCAGGGGCTGCTGAGCGTTGCCGGGGGCAGCCTGGTGGGAGATAATTAACGCGCTGGAAATGAATTCCTCATTAAAACCCGGCACCAGCCGCCGCTGGGGGCGGGAACAGCCCCGGGGCTGCACTGCCCTGAAGCCCGGGCGGGTTTGGGGGGGACAGGAGGGGCCTTGAAGGGCCCCCCGCCCCTTTTGCCAGGGCTGGGAAAGCCGTGGGGCATTCAGAGGGGCTGGGGAGCACCTGCACCCCCGGGATGGGGGCTGGAGAGCACCCAGAACGCGGCCTGGGGCTTTGGGGATCCCAGGGTCCGACTCTGGGGTCCCCGGAAGGGCTGAAGGCCCCTCCCGCCGCGGGACCCCTCTCCTGAGATGCGCCCCCCGTGCCACCCCGAGGGGCGCCGGGAAGGGGCGCAGCTCCCGAGGGCCCTGCCGCCGGTTCCGGCCGCGACCCCCGGCCCCCGGCCCAACTTCCCGGGGAGCTGGGTGCCCGCCGGGGGCTGCCAGGCTGGGTGGGCACGGCGGCATCGCCGCTCGCCAGCCCCGGTGCCACCGCGAGAACAAAGAGAGCGGAGCGGAGCTGCCCGCGGCCAGCGCAGACAAAGGGACCCCCGCCCGTGTCGCTGTCACCTCCGCGGGGCTGGCGCGGGGCAGGGCGGAGGCTCCGCGAGCTCAGGGCTGGCCACCTCCGGAGTTATTTTGAGTTTCCCTCCGCGCCTCCTCCCCCCACGCCCCAGCCCAGCCCGGCATGGGCCAGATTTTTTTTTTTTTTTTATTTTTTATTTTTCCCCCCCGTGCTGCGAGGATGCTGAAAATGTCGCCCCGGGGGCCACCCGGTGGCTCGTGCTGGCCTTTGTGTCTCGGCAGAGGCTGGCGAGGAGAAAGAGCGCACGCAGCAGGTGAGGGCGAGCCCGCGGCTCCCTCCGCGCCCAGCTGGGAACAAATCCCGAGCCCGGCCTCTCCCGGCGCGGCCCGGCCGCCAAAACATCCCGGTCAAATCCCGGCCAGGGCGTCTGGAGCGGCCACGGGCACCAAACCGCCCCCTCCGAGCGCCCCCCGAGCCCGCGGCGCTCCCCATCCCGGTGGGGCAGCAACGCCCCGGAAAGCGGCCCCGCCGCCAGCCCCGGCCCCAGAGCCGCGGCCCTGCTGTCCCCAGAGGGGCGGGGGGGGTCACCGCGTCCCGGGCTGGTCACACGCCCCTCCGGAGCGCCACAGCCCCGCGCTGGGCGGCCACCGAAACTCCGGCGGCATTTTGTACCCCCCTCACCCCACCCCGGGCGAGAAAAGAGGGGCTGGGGAGGAGGGAGGAAAGGGAGGCAAAAAAACAACACAAATAAAAAAAAATACCTGCTACTTAAGAATGGATGCACATAGTGAGAGTGACATGCCTTGAGAGGGTGTATTCCCCATCGCTGCTGGCCGAGGCTGCTGCGCCGCTTTTGGGATTTTTGGGGTGGCTTTTCCTCTATTTTTATTTTTCCTCCTCTCCTTTCCTGCGGGGAGAAGGGGCTTCAGGCCCGGCCGAGCTCGGCAGGAGCGGCGGCGGCGGCGGCGGCGGCGGGGAGTGGGCGCGGGGAGCGCGCCGGGAGCGCGCCCGGCTGCGCGTGGGAGAGCGCGCGGCCCCGCGAGGTACAAAAGGGAGCGAGGAGCGGCACAAACGCATCAGCTCCCGATGGTCCGAGCGGGGAGGGGGGCACGGCCGCCCCCGGCCCCCGCCGCCTCTCCAAGGCCTCTCTGTCCCTCCCGAAGGGTTTTCTGGTGCTGCTGCTGCTGCTTTCTCCCCTTTCCGCCCTGATTCGCTGGCACGCGCGCGTGGCTGTCGCTGGGTGACAGCGGGGACCCGCGGGAGCGCGCACGGGGAGGGAGGAGCCGGCCCCGCGAGGTTCGGGGTCGCCGGGGGGTGAGGGGGGGAAGGGGATGCTGTCGGTGGGGTCACCTGGGCTGGCGTGGGCTGGGGACAGCGCTTGGGCATGTGCCCGGAGGTGGCACAGGCTGAGGGGTGGCTTTTTGGGGGAAAAGAGGGCGGATTTGTGGTGTGAGCGCACCTGGGCAGGTGGGAGGGGCAGCGCGCGGATCCTGGCGCGGTGGCACCGGCGCGGGTGCCGGCCGGGACAACGGTGACCGAGCGCGGTGGGGACACCGTGAGGGGAGCTCGGGTTCTGCCTGGCAGGGCCCACCACCGTGGGGACACACCCGGTGTCACCCAGTGCCACCCACCAGGGTGGGGACACCGTGACGGGGGGGCTCCGCCTCTGCCTGGCAGCGCCCCCTGCCTTGGGGACACACCCAGCGCCACCCACCCAGTGGGGACCCAACCCTGGGGGTCCAGGGGGGGTTCAGGAGGGCCCAGGGGGGGCTCAGGGGGGTGTCGGGGGGGGTGGGGAGGCTCACAGAGGAACCGAGGGAGCCCGAGGGGGGTGGGGCGGGGTCAGGGCAGGGTCAGGAGTCCCCCCGGAGCCCCCCCGCCCCCATGGCTGCATTAACGGCAGAGCCGCCCCCGGGCTCCATTAGGGGATCGTGCAGGGACCGGCGCCTTTTCCGGCCCAGCGCATCCCCGTGGAGCCGCGGCCAGCGGGGCGGGCTGGGGGGGACACGGGGCACGCGAGGGGGCACGGGGGACAGCACCCGCTGCAACGTGTCCCCATGTCCCTGCCCTGGGATGGGCACGGGCTGCTGGTCCTGTGATCCTGGGTGACCCCACAACCCCTCAATGCCACCCCACAACATCCCAGTGCCACCCCACAACCCCCCAGTGCCACCCCACAACCTCCCAGTGCCACCCCACAACCCCCCAGTGCCACCCCACAACCTCCCAGTGCCACCCCACAACCCCCCAGTGCCACCCCACAACCTCCCAGTGCCACCCCACAACCTCCCAGTGCCACCCCACAACCCCCCAGTGCCACCCCACAACCCCCCAGTGCCACCCCACAACCCCCCCAGTGCCACCCCACAACCCCCCAGTGCCACCCCACAACCTCCCAGTGCCACCCCACAACCCCTCAGTGCCACCCCACCACCCCCCAGTGCCACCCCACAACCTCCCAGTGCCACCCCACAACCCCTCAGTGCCGTCCCTGCCTTGGTGTGGAGATAAAATTCCACCCCTGGCATTCAGAACCCCTCATTAACCCCAAATCCTGCTCTCCTGGAGGTGCCACCGGGGAATTTGGGGCCTCCTGGTGCCGGGGGCCATCCCCCATCCCATGTATCCATCCCAAGGAGCAGATTTGGGGTGATTTGGGGTTTTTTTGGGCCGCACACAGGGCCAGGAAGTGCCCCTCAAACAGCGCTGGGACATTCCCAGTGCCTCCAGTGCCACCGAGAGCCATCCACTGGGATTCCCGGGCATTCAGGGCTGGAATCCTGTCCATCCCACCCCAAACCCACAACCAGGAGAGGATTTCTGCTCCCCAAGCTCAGCCCTGCGCTCCCTCCTCACCCTCCTCTCCCTCCCTCTCCCGGGAGGAGTTTCCCGAGCCAATCCCGATCCTCTCCCGAGCTCTTCTCGCTGGGTTTTGCCGCAGCTCCTCACGGATCCCTCCCACCGCCATCTGTCCCCGCCGGGCCCGGCCCCGCGCCCCCGCTCCCGGTTTTACCGCTCCCAGTCACGCTCCGGCCCTCGCAGCCCATCCCGGGAATTCGCCTTTTCCGACCCCAAACCCGCCTGGAATCCTGCAGGAATATTCCCGATCCCCCAGATTTGTGGGGTCACCCCCCAGCCCCGCTCCTGTGGGGTCCTGCCTGCGGTGCTGGACCGGGAATGAGCCTTTCCCATCCTCCATGCCCAAAATTCCTCACGCTCCCCCGTCATATCTCCAAAATTCCTCCTGTTCCTTGCTCTATTCCCAAAATCCACCCGGAATCTTGGAAAGAATCCGCCTGGAATCCTGGGAAAAGCGAGGACATTTCCCACACAATCCCCTAAATCCGTGGTGTCACCCGCCAGCCCCGCTCCTGGGAATCTCTGGGATGCCCCGGTGGTGGCAGTGTCCCAGTGGTGGCAGTGCCCCGGTGGTGGCAGTGTCCCGGTGGTGGCAGTGTCCCGGTGGTGGCACTGCCCTGCTGGTGTCCCGGTGGTGGCAGTGCCCTGGCAGTGGCAGTGCCCCGGTGGTGACAGTGTCCCGGTGGTGGCAGTGCCCTGCTGGTGACGGCGCTGTGATGGTGGCAGTGGCAGGTGCACTGATGGTGGCAGCACCCCGGTGGTGACAGCGCCCCGATGGTGACAGCTCTGCGGTGGTGGCAGTCCCCCGGCGGTGGCAGCGCTCGGCAGTGTCCCCTCCCTGTCCCCGCCGCTCCCGCTGCTTCCCTGCGGGCATCGGGAAGAGGGAAAATCTCCATGGCAACCGGGGACAGCCGGGACAGGGACCGGGAACCGGGGCCGCAGCTTTGGGTCCCCTGAGCCGGGCGCTGCCACCCCTCGGGGGGTGACCTTGGCCTAGAATTCCCAAATTTCCTGGAAAATGGGGATTTTTTTACTGCTTTTAAGCCCCCGAGGAGGAGGATGGGATGGGATGGGAGTGGTCCCAGATTTCCAGGTCGCATTCCCTGGCTGGGGTTGAGGGGGAGGAATTATCCCTCAGCAGCCAAAATCCGGGATTTTCATCCCAAAATGTGGTGTGGGAAAGGAATTGTTGGAGCACGATGGAGGAGGAAGAGGATGGACAGGAAAGGGGTGGAAAAAGGGTTGGGAGGGTCAAATGTCCCTTTC